>NC_066517.1:17251599-17406599 GCF_024679095.1 Eriocheir sinensis | reverse complement strand
TCACCACCATCATCAACACCACTGTCACCTCGTTTCTACATTTGTTACCACCATCATTATCATTATCACCATCGTCATCACCATCACCTTCACAATCACCATCATCTTTCCACGTCTTTCCAGGGTGATATAGGTCAGAGAGAGAGAGAGAGAGAGAGAGTATACATATAGGGTAGAGAGGAAAAAATACCGACATGACAGTCACAATCCTAAACACACACACACACACACACACACACACATGTATACCAGGTGTCACGCTGAGGTGCACACGGTCATGCTAGGGCTGTGTGCGTGTCATGCTTCAGAAATGTACACACATGCACTCCACTTGCATGTACGTTTTGCACTGATTTCCTCCCCTCCTCTGTGTGTGTGTGTGTGTGTGTGTGTGTGTGAACCACGTGAAAAGAAGGGAAACACCTAAGTATTCTTGTGTTTCTCAATGTATGACGTGTGTGTGAGAGAGAGAGAGAGAGAGAGAGAGAGAGAGAGAGAGAGAGAGAGAGAGAGAGAGGTGGCGGCGCGGGGCTTCCAATGCTGTGATGACGAATATCTTTTGTCTTGCGCCGGAGAGCTAGCTTGGCCCTGCCGCGGAGGAGAGAGGGAGGGAGGAGGGACAGGAGGGAGGGAGGGCGCGAGGGAAGGAAGGGAGGCGTGATCAAGTGATGTCAGAGGAAGGAAAGGAGGAGGAGGAGGAGCGGAGGAGTAAGTGTGATGGTGGTGGTGATGATTGTGGTGGTGGTGAAAAGGAGGGTATCAGAGGACGGAAAGGAAGACGTCTGGTGATTGTGGTAGGAAAACGGTGGTTGCAGGAATAGTAATAGTGGTTGTAGTAGTAGTAGTAAAAATAGTAATAATAGTAGTATGACAAACCACCATCTTCTGCATTTTCGGTCTGTGATACTTCCCCTCTCTCTCTCTCTCTCTCTCTCTCTCTCTCTCTCTCTCTCTCTCTCTCTCTCTCTCTCTCTCCCCGTCCCCGTGAGCCACAGATGAACAGGGGTTGGCATAGCGAGATATTGACCTGAGAACTCCTATCACCGCACTCCCTTCCCTCTCCCTTCCCTCCCTGCCTCTCCCTCCTCCTGACCCCTGCCTGAGACGGTCACTTCTGTAGCAGGGGTCCAGGGAGGGTCGGTCGTGGGTCGGTCACTCTGTAAAGGCGGCAGGGAAGGGACGGGAAGGGAGAGGTAGGGAGGTGTCAAGAGAAGGAGAGGTGAGGGCACGGTAGGAAGGAGGTGGTGGTAGATGGGAAAAGATTCTCAAGGTAAAAGGAATGGTTGGGTTGATATGTGTTTTATGTAGTAGTAGTAGTAGTAGTAGTAGTAGTAGTTGTAGTAGTAGTAGTAGTAGTAGTAGAAGTAGTAGTAGTAGTACAAGACAATCATGGATGATAAAATACGGATGTAGAAGAACGGATAACATAAATGGAAAGGCAAATGGACGAAGAGAAGAGAGAGGGAGAAATGACGAAAGGAAGAAAAAAAGGGAGCAAAGAGAGGGAAAGGACGATAGGGCAATAGAAGAGGGACACAGGTAACCGGAAATTTAAAAAAAAAGGAAAGGGAAAGAAAATAAGTAATAGTAGTAGTAATAGTAGTAGAAATAGTAGTAGTAGTAGTAGTTGTTATTCTGGTCGTCTTGAAACTACAAATACACGTACACTCGTTTTCTTTCGCCTATAAATAATAAATGAATTGATGTTTTTATTTTTAAGTCGATTTTTAAAGAATTTCGAGGATTTCTTGGAAGTGTCGAAGAGCTTCTTTTTATTTTTATTTTTTTGTTTGTTTTCGGAGAATGATACAAGTGGTTTAAAAGGAAATACAGAGAGAGAAATAGATACATATACTGATGGATGTTATGTGACACGTGTTGAGAGAGAGAGAGAGAGAGAGAGAACGGGTGGGGGGGATGGGGGAGGACACAGAAAGAGTGCCAAAAAGGACGACATTACCTCCTCTTCTTCGGCCTCCTTTTCTTCCCTTCCTCCTCCTCCTCCTCCTGAGCTGGCCGTCACTCCTGCCACTCACTCCCTCTCTCTCTCTCTCTCTCTCTCTCTCTCTCTCTCTCTCTCTCTCTCTCTCTCTCTCTCTCTCTCTCTCTCTCTCTCTCTCTCTCTCTCTCTCTCTCTCTCTCTCTCTCTCTCTCTCTCTCTCTCTCTCTCTCTCTCTCTCTCTCTCTCTCAATATCCTTCCCTACTCAAAGCGCTAATATTTTTTTCCTTCCACGCCTTTTTTTCTCCTTTTTTATCTATTTCATGCTAAAGGGAAAGAAAATTGGGGGTGGAGGTGTTTGGAGAGGGGGTGATGGTGGAGGAGGAGGTGGAGAAGAGCAGCTTGGAGTGTGGATTGAGAGAAGGTGGAGGGGAGTCTTCCTTACCCTTTCCTTCCTTCTTCCCTTCCCTTTGATTCTCTTTTCCTTCTCTCTCCTGTACTCTCTTCTCTCTCTCTCTCTTTCCATTCTCTTTGTTTCTCTTCCTTCTTCCCTCCCTTTCTCTCCCCTTTTGCTTCCTTCTTTCCCCTCTCCTTTCCCTTTCCTTCCTTCTTCACTCCCTTTCCTCTCTTCTGCTTTTCCCTTCCATTTGATTCTCTTTTCCTTCTCTCTCCTTTACTCTCTTCTCTCTCTTTGCTTCTTTTTTCCTCCTTCACTTCCTCTCTTTTCTCTCCCCTCTCCCTTTTCCATATTTCCTTCTCTTCTCTTCTTGTATCTCTCCTTCCTTCTTTATCTAATGTTCCCTATTGTCTTCTATCCTTCTTTTGCATAACTTTCTTTACATTTAGCTCTTTCTATTCATTCTTCTTCACCTCTTCTTTTCCTCTTTTCTCATCTTCGTCATTTTCATATCTTTTTGTTCTTTCTATTTTCTCTTTTCTCGTTTTCCTCTTTTTTGTCTTTTTTTCATTTTTTTTTGGCAACTATTTTTGCCTGTCTATTTTATCGTCTTGTTTATCTATCTATTATTCGCGATTGTGCTTTGTCTTGTCTTCTTTTGTCACTATCATCTTCTGTGTCTTTATCTCCATCATCCGTGTTATCTCTTCCTTTTTTTCTATCTCGCTCCACCTGGTTTCCTCAGCTGTGCCTCTCCTTCCCTCTCTAATCTCTGTCTTTCCATATTTTTCTGTCTATATCTCTTCACCTGTCCCTCTCTCTCTCTCACCTGTATCTTCCCTCTTTATTAATCTTTCTGTCAGTATCTTCTGTTTTCATCACCTGTCCCTCACTTTCCCTCTCTCCCTCACCTCTGTCTTCCCTCTCTTTCCATCTCTTTCTGTCTATACCTGTTCACCTGTCCCTCTCTCTCTCACCTATATCTTCCCTCTTTATTAATCTTTCTGTCAATATCTTCTGTTTTCATCACCTGTCCCTCACTTTCCCTCTCTCCCTCACCTCTGTCTTCCCTCTCTTTCCATCTCTTTCTGTCTATACCTGTTCACCTGCCCCTCTCCCTCACCTGTAACTTTCCTCTTTATCCATCTTTCTGTCAATATTTTCACCTGTTTTCATCACCTGTCCCTCACTTTCCCTCTCTCCCTCACCTCTATATTCCCTCTCATTCGATCTCTTCCTGTCTATCTCTTCACCTGTCTCCTTTCACCTGTATATTTCCTCTTTGTCCATCTTTCTGTCAATATCTTCACCTGTTTGCATTACCTGTCCCTCACTTTCCCTCTCTCCCTCACCTCTATCTTCTCTCTCTTTCTGTCTATCTCTTCACCTGCTTCTCTCACCTGTCCCTCTTTCCCTCCCTCTCCCCCTCCGCACCTCCTCCCTCACTCCTCTTCTCACGCTTCTTGTAATTCTTTCGTTCTCTGTTTCCTCTCTCACGCTGGCAACACGCAACCCGCTCATGCACACACACACACACACACACACACACGGAGCCACACCCTTCAATGCACTACAAAGTTATCCCAAGTTAAGTGAGACGCTGTTTTTTTTCCTTCCTCCTCTTCATCTTCCACCTCCCTCCTCCTCCTCCTCCTCCTCCTCCTCCTCCAAAAGTAAAGGAAGCATCATGCCACTCCTTACCCCTTTCCTGGATAGAGGGAGGGAGAGAGAGAGACAGAGGGAAGGAAAGAGGAAGAGAGAGAGAGAGGGAAGGAGAGGTAGAGGAGGGGGGGAGCAAGGATGTAATAACTTGGTAAAGTGTATAACGCTCTCTCTCTCTCTCTCTCTCTCTCTCTCTCTCTCTCTCTCTCTCTCTCTCTCTCTCTCTCTCTCTCTCTCTCTCTCTCTCTCTCTCTCTCCATAGTACCGGGATGAGCTGGCCAATGGGGCGCCGGAAGGGGGGGGTACCGTTAGCCAATGAGCAGCTGCCCCTTATATGGAAACTCGTCTTGCTACCTGTTGACTCAGACGGCAGGCAAGGTCATGAGAGAGAGAGAGAGAGAGAGAGAGAGAGTAAACATTTGATCTTACATTCCGTTCACAAACACTCTCGCTCGTGCAAAATAAACAAACAAAGACACAAACTGACACAGCACACACACAATCTCTCTCTCTCTCTCTCTCTCTCTCTCTCTCTCTCTCTCTCTCTCTCTCTCTCTCTCTCTCTCTCTCTCTCTCTCTCTCTCTCAAAATGTCAAGGCCACCCATATCTCAGGGCTAAACGTGTGTGTGTGTGTGTGTGTGTGTATACGCTCGCGCTCGCGTTAAATATATTACTAAACTAGAGAGAGAGAGAGAGAGAGAGAGAGAGAGAGAGAGCCTGCCTTCATTAGCCACCTGTGTGCGGGTATGTGTACCTACGTGTGTGCGTGCGTGTGTGTACTCCTGTGTGTTTACGCGAGGTCAAAGGTCAGACGCTTGGGACTTGTTGCTACGCGTGACGTCATCGGCTGACCTTGACGCAAGTAGAAGCAACAGCAGCAACAACATCAATAATAATAATAATAATAATAAGAAGAAGAAGAAGAAGAATAGGGGCCTTTTGTGTATCTTCTCATATTTCTTCTCATTTTCCTGTTTATATTTTCTTGCTTTCTTTTTACGTTCCTTCTTTTTCTTTTGTTTTATCTATTTTTACTGCCATTCATTTTTCTTGGTCTCCTTTTTTGTTTATTTATTTTTTCCTGCCTCATCTTCGTCTCTTATCATCTGCATTATTCTTTCTCTTCCTCTTCTTTTCGCATTGTATCACCACACACACACACACACACACACACACAACGACAGAAGAAAAAGAAGGGAACTACAAACACACTAACAAACACACAAACACTCAATGCTACGTACACGATGAATGATGAAAACAAAAACAAAAAAATGCAAAATAAGAAGAATCTATTCCGTGTCACCTCCGTCCGTCTGTCTATATGTTTGTCTGTCTGTCATCGCTCACGGACAATGGAGTGTGAACGTAAATAAAGAGAAACGAAAAAAAAAAAAACGAAAAGCGGAGGACGTCAGGAAAAAAATAAATAACAAAAAAAAAAAAAAAAAAGGAGCCGGTGATGCGTGAGTTGGTGTTTGGAAGCGATTTCTGTATTTATCATTCAAGCGAGGCGACTATATTTTTTTCCCCCGTGTGTGTGTGTGTGTGTGTGTGTGTGTGTGTGTGTGTGTGTGTGTGTGTGTGTGTGTGTGTGTGGAATTTATCTTGTTTTATTGGTATTATATTTCTTCTTCTGGTGTGTGTGTGTGTGTGTGTGTGTGTCGCTTCAACGCACACACAGGCAATGGATGTAAACGCTTATTATTTTTTACGTACATGAAAAGAGTGTACTGTGGAATTTCCTTGTGTGTGCGTGAATTTATGTGCACACTTCCAGTTACACACACACACACACACACACACACACACACACACACATGAACGTGCACACTAGGAGGGGAATTTATGAGATCGGGTTTCCGTGTGTCAACTGTACACACACACACACACACACACACACACACACACACACACACACACACACTAGACTACTTCCACACAAATACCAAACACTCATACATAAATATATCCATAGGGGGAGGGAAATGAGAGAGAGAGAGAGAGAGAGAGAGAGAGAGAGAGAGAGAGAGAGAGAGGAGGGGGAAGGAATGGGAAAGAGAAAAAGGGGGGAGGGGGGGAGAGGTTAAGCAGCCTCGTCCCTCCATCTCACCTGGCCGCCTACCTCACCTGCGTGATTATGGCTCACCTGGGCATTGTCAGGGATGCGGACTCAGGTGTTCGGGAGGTCAGCTTAGTCAGGTGTGAAGGTCAGGCTTACTCACGCCCTCCACTGCCTCGCTTCACTCACTCTGCCTCCTCGCCTCACTCACCCTCGTCCGCCTCACCTCACCTCGCCTCGCCCTCCTTGCCTGCCTTTCTCATGCTCTTCCTTCACTCTACCTGTTATGTCTGCTTCTCTTCCTCTTCCTTCATTCTCTGTCTATCTTATACCCTTCCTTTTCCTTATCTTCATTTTCTGCTTGTATCGCCTCTCCCCAATCGCCTCGCCCTCCTTGTCTACCTCTCTCATGCTCTTCCTTTACTCTACCTCCCTGTCTTCCTCTTCCTTCATTCTCTCATTTCTCTGCCTTTCCTTGCTTCACTCACCCTCCACCTCCCTCACCTCACATCCCCTCGCCCTCCTTGCCTGCCTTTCTAATGCTCCTCCTTCACTCTACCTCCCTGTCTTCCTCTACCTTTATTCCCTGCCATTCCTCTCTCTTCTTATCACCCTCTTTGCCTGTTTCCTACTCTTCCTTCTCTCTCTTTGTCTCATTATCTGTTTGCCTATCTACCTCTTCCTTTCCTTCATTCTCTGTTTATCTCATACTCTTCATTCCTTCTCTTCCTTCATTATCTGCTTGTATCGCTTCATTCACCCTTTCGTCCTGTCTGCTTCTCGTCTTCTTCCTTCATTCTACCTGTCCACCTCTTTTCTTCCTCCTCCTTCTCAACATCACTCTTTGTCTATCTCATTTTCTTCCTTCGCTCTACCTGGCTCTCTTCCTCTTTCTCCATATCACCCTCTTTGCCAATCTCATACTCTTCCTTCTCTTTCCCTGCCTGAATCTCGTCACTCGAATCTCTCTGTCTGGCTGCGATTACACATTTCTTAATATATTCCTGTTTTCCTCATACTAAATACACAGCCCTGTCTTTTCCACCATGCACGGTTACCTCCCTCATACTTAATTAATAAGCTCCTGTCTGTTTAACCTCACTCAGCTCTGCCCCACCATATATTTTTCACATACTCCTGTTTTCCTCATACTAAGCACACTACCTCCTGCCCTGGTTACCCTTCTTCATACTCGATTCACACACTTCTTTCTCTCTAACCTCACTTAACTTTCCCCCACCACATTTGCTTCACCTATTTCTGTTTCCCTCATACTAAGCACACTCCTCCTGCCCTGTTTCACCCTGGTTACCCTTCCTCATACTTCATCCACACACCCATTCCTTTCAGTTTGCCCCGCCACACATTTGTTCCACCTATTCCTGCTCCTCCCTCTAACTAAATCCACGCCGTCCAGTCTCACAATCAACTCAACCTCCTGCCTTGCTTCCCTCACGCTCCCCTAACTCGCCGCCCTCACCCCTCTCTGCCTCTCTCTGTGTCTGCCTGCAAGCCTCACATATCCCCTCCAACCGTCAACCTGCTGTCACACCCCTCTTCGGCATCCCTTACTCAGTTTACGCATCCCTCCCTCCCTTCCTTCCTGCCTAGCTTCACACATCTTCAGACATCCCTCTTGTCCTGACGATATCGCATTCCACACCTCATCTCCTACCCTGCCTCCTCTGTGTCTCCTTCTCGCACCTCCTTCAATCACATCTTCTACCTTTCACACCTTAAAACTGGCTCACATCTCTAAATCTTCACATATCTCCTCTGTCCTAATTATATCGCATTTCACACCTCTTCTCCTTCTACCCCTCCTCCTTCTCTATCTCTCTCGTACCTCCTTCCATCACATCTTCTGCCTTTCACACCTTCTTAAAACTGGCTCACATCTCTAAATCTTCACATATCCCCTCTGTCCTAATTATATCGCATTTCACCCCTCTCCTCATACCCCTCCTCCTCTATCTCTCTCGCACCTCCTTAATACTGCCTCACACTTTCCTTCACTCATCCCTTCTCCGTCTCACACTTGTTTCTCACGCTACTGTCCGACTTCACACTTGCCCCCCAGTCGGTCACCTTTTAGTCACTTTTTAGCTACCGTTCTGTACTCGTTCGGATCTTGTTCTCGCCATGTTAGTTTAGACGCTTCCCTTTTTCCCTTCACAGTTTCAATTCATGTCAGTTTCGGTAATGTTTCAGTCACGTCTTGGTCACTTAAAAAGCTGTTCTACTCGTCCGCTCCTTGTTATCTTAGAGACTTGTTTAGAGGCTTCCCCGTTTCGCTTCACAGTTTCAATGCATGTCAGTTTCGGCAATGTTTCAGTCAGTTCGGGTCCAGCAAGCTTATCCCCAGTCAGTCAGTCAGGGCCCAGTTCCCTTCACTATCGCCAGTCTCCCAGTCAGTCAGCCAGGGCCCAGTTTCCTTCTCTATCATGATCCCCAGTCAGTCAGTCAGGGCCCAGTTCCCTTCACTATCGCCAGTCTCCCAGTCAGTCAGCCAGGGCCCAGTTTCCTTCTCTATCGCCAGTCTCCCAGTCAGTAATTTAGAGGCTTCCCCTTTTCCCCTAGTTTCAATGCATGTCAGTTTCGGCAATGTTTCAGTCAGTTCGGGTCCAGTAAGCTTATATCCCCAGTCATTAAGTCAGGGCCCAGTTTCCTTCTCTATCGCCAGTCTCCCAGTCAGTCAGTCAGTCAGGCCCCAGCTTAGCGTCCTCTCTCGCCAGTCAGTCAGTCGGGGCCCGTTGACACCCTCGCTCGCTTGCCTCCCTTTCTCCCTCTTCCAGCATTCAGTTCTCAGCTTCACACCCCACTCGCCCGCTGCACCCCACTCCCCGCCCCCCCTCGACGCACCCCTCATCTCCAAGCGTCCTCTGTCTCCCCTCTAAGCCCCCCAGAACCCCGCTATCGTCATCATCACCTCCCCTTTCTCCCCTCGCCCCGCTTTAGTCCACCCCATACATACATGCTCCCCCTCTCTCTCTCTCTCTCCCCTTATCCTCCCCAATGCTAGCTTGCAGCCTCATCACCCTTCACATGTCCGCCCTTCCTTCCTCCCCCCCATTTTTTCCTAATTCGCCCCCTCTCTCCCCCTCCACAGTTCCAAGGCTCTTCTTTCCCTCTCTCTCCCCACTGAACTCTCGCTCTCTCCCCTCCTCACCCCAACATCTTTTGCACCCCACACCCCTCCTTCAGCCTCTCACGTTCACCCCCTTCATCCACATCTTCAACCCTCCTCCACCAGGCTTTCGCGCATCATCATCATCATCATCATCATCATTCCTCCTCCTCCTCCTCCTCCTCCCTTGCCTAAATGCATTCCCCCCCTTCACTCTGCACCCTTAAAGCTCCCCTTGAACCCCTTACATGTTGCCCCCCCCTCTTACCCCCCAGCACCCATCACCATGCTGCCCCCACTCTCAAATGGGCGTCCCCTTCACCACAGACGCGCCCCCCTTCACCCCCCCCCCCTCCCTCACCATCACCGCATCAGTGAGAGAACAAGAGAAGCAGCTGTGTGTCGAAGCGAGTTGTCACGTTCTGTGTGTGTGTGTGTGTGTGTGAGGGATGGGGAGGAGCGGCAGCAGCAGCAGGAAGGTAGGGCAAAGGTGGGGGGCAGGGGGGGGGAAGGGAAGTAAGGAAGGGGTGGGGGGTGGAGGCAGGGGAGGGAGCGTGGGTGTGTGTGCGTAGGGGGGGGAGAGGAGAGGGAAAGGAGAGGGGGGGGGGTCCCGAGGTCAGCTTCCTTTTCCCTCCCTCTCTCCTTCCCTCCCATCATGGCCGTGCGTGATGGAGAGAAGAGAGGGGAGGGGGGGGGAGGGAGGGAGAGCTTGGCAGGACGTATGGCCTCTGCTGACAGGGGGGGAGGGAGGGAGGGAGGGAGGTAAGTATGAGAGGCCAGTTGGGAGGAAAGGAAGGGACCGGAGGAAGGGGGGGGGGGGGGGCCCCTTGTTGTCAGGGCTAGAGCAACGTTTGGCTAAGTTGAGGGAAGGGAGGCCGACCAGGATTACCACGTCACTCTCCTCCTCCTCCTCCTCCTCCACTCGTTTCCCTCTTCCTCCCCGTTTCTCCCTTCCTCTGTTCACCGGCAGGCATCACGCTTCTCCTTTTTCCTCCTCCTCCTCCTCCACTCGTTTCCCTCTTCCTCCCCGTATCTCCCTTCCTCTGTTCACCGGCAGGCATCACGCTTCTCCTTTTCCTCCTCTTCTTTTCCCTCTTCTACTTCGACTTATGTTTATTTTTTTCCCTTCCGATTCCCTTTAGTCTTTTTTACTCTTATCCTTCTTTCCCTAAATGATACAGAGATGAGCGCCGAGGCCACGCGTAGCCATGTGTATACCCCCAATTTTACCTTTCCTGTAAAATATCCGAAAATCCCCGAAAATTCGTTGCATTCCCTTAGTTTTTTTTTCATATTTTTAGTTCTTTTGATATTTTGTTCGTTTGTTTATTTTCCCTTCAAACTTTCATTCTTGTCTTTTTTCCTCGGTTTTTTTTTTATTTGTGGTCTCCTTTAATAAATGCATTCTGTCCGATCTTCGCTTTTCCACTTTATTTGTTTGTCTTCTTTCTCCTCATTCTTCTACTTTCTCTTCCTCATTCTTACTTCACTACGGTCTTCGTTAATTTTGTTTTCTTTCCCCCTCTTATCCTTTTCTTTCTTCTCCTCATTCCTACTTCATTCTGGTCTTTCGTTAAATTTGTCTTCTGTATCTTTCTTCTTTCTCCTCATTCTTACTTCATTTTAGTCTTCGTTAATTTTGTCCTGTTCCTCCTCATTTTCCTTCTCCCTTCTTACTCATTCTTCATTATAGTTGTCGCTTCTGTTCTTCCACAAATAGATCTTTCACTTCATTCTCTTCCCGTCCTCTTGCCTTCATCCTTTCATCTATGTCGTTTTGTTTTTTTTCCTTCTTATGTTGCGTTCGTCTCTTGTTTGTCGCTTCCTCTCTCCGTCTATTGTCTTTCAACACACTTTCCGCATCGCTCCTTATCCGTTGTTCAGTAGCATTTCCTTCCCTTCCTCCTCCTCTTCCTCCTCCTCCATCCGCCGCCCCCCTCCTCCACACTCTTTTATCTCGTCTTTTTTTGTTCTCTTCCTTTTTCCTGTCTCCCTCCTTTTTGGGCTCTTTATCTCACCTCATCTCCTCCTTCGGTCAAGTCTCTCTCTCTCTCTCTCTCTCTCTCTCTCTCTCTCTCTCTCTCTCTCTCTCTCTCTCTCTCTCTCTCTCTCTCTAGCTCGCTCGTACGCTCGCTCTTTATCTATCTATCTATCTATTATATCTTCCATTACGAATATCCTTCCATCCTTCCCACGCTCTTTCAAATGTCTATCTAGTCTCTCTCTCTCTCTCTCTCTCTCTCTCTCTCTCTCTCTCTCTCTCTCTCTCTCTCTCTCTCTCTCTCTCTCTCTCTCTCTCTCTCTCTCTCTCTCTCTCTCTCTCTCTCGTAATGAACAGCTGCCTGGACTACTTCGTGACGCGGCAGAGAAAGTGTTGGGGTGCGTTGCGACATTCACGCCCACGGTCACCCATCACGCATTCGCTCAAGTGTAGCATCGAGGGGGGAAAAAATGCCAATCAAAGCAACAGTAATAATAGAGATGGAAAATAAGTACCTACCGACCTGCCACCTGGAAAATAAGTAGCGCATGTGTTGTATTTACGTCGAGTGATGGTTTTGGAATGGATGATTGACTGTCGTAGGTGATTATATAGCTTGATTTTCTTTGTCTTTGTTCTTTGGTATTTATTTTTACCTATAGACGAAGCGAGTAACTTGTCTTTTGTGTTATCCTCGGTTTTGATTCTTGTAGGTAATTATACAACTCGATTTTCTGCTTTTCTTCTTCTTTGATATGTATTTTCAGCCTAAGGAACGCGTGTGATAACTATCTACTGAATAAGCCGCCGTTTCTTGTTTTCCTTGTACAGTATCTAATCTTTTTTTCTGGGCTGTTCTTGTTCTATTACGTTTTTACTTGTCTTTATTTTCAGTTACGTATGACACAAGAAGTCCGCGATCTAAATTAAAATATAAACCAAAAAATCATAGCTCTTCCGTTCCTCCTATTATGAGTCCTATACCTAATCTTTTCGACTTCTTATTGTTTACATTATTTATATTTACTATCGGTTCCGTATCGCACAAAAAGAAGAAATCCACAAAAAAGTCATAACTCTTCTACTTTATTGTCACGAGTAGTAGAAAACCCATAAAATTCATCCCAAACCCAACACCCAGAGACCTTACTTCCCCATTACCGCCTCGCCGACACCCCTACGCAGGCTTAACCCGACATATGGCGTGTGTGTGTGTGTGGTCATGGGCGTGAGGCAGCGTATGTTTTGTTCGGCTACAGTGACTGGATGCGGCGCGGGGGGCTGGATGGCAGAGGCTGGGTGACGCCTAACTCGGATGCTGGGGAACTGGATGGCGAGGGAGATGAGGGTGGTGGGGAGGCTGTGTAGATCTAGGGGTTGGGAGAGGTTGTGATGGTGTTGGAAGCTAGGGTGGGGGTGAAGTTGTAAATATAAAGAAGAGGGGCGTAGAGGTTGAATCTATGTTAGTAAAGGTTAGAGTAATGGAAGTGAGTTGTATTGAAAGATAGATTGAGGCTGGGAGAGGTTATGTTAGTAGTGATGGACGCGATCCTATAGATTATGAAAGGGTTGTGAGGATAAAAAGGGAAAGAGTAGGTTGAACGTAAGTTAAAAAAAGGTTATATAAGTGGATTAAGTAGTACTGAAGGAATGATTAAGGTTGTTAGATGTTACGGCGGCTGGATTGTAGGTTGTGAAGGGGTTGTGAAGGTAAAGAAGAGGGGAACAGTTAAGAGTGAGGAAAAAAAAGTTATAGACGTTAGGTAAATAGTTAGATAAGGAAGAGGTAGAATGTAGGGTTAGAAAAGGTTATAGAAATGGAATTGGGTATTATTGAAGGATTAAGATTGGGGAAGGTTGTGGTGGTGGTGGTATATATTGGGGGGAGGGGAGGGACTGGATACTGGATAAAGGAGGGAAGAAGTTGTAATGGTGAGGGTTGTAGTGGTGGTGGTGGAATCTGGTTTTGAAGTTAGTGGTGCCGGGTATGAATAGAAGGTTACGGAGAGAACAGTGGAGGTGGAGGAATGAGACAAGCAATGGAGGGCAGGTAACATGTGGAGGTGAGGTGGAGATGGACAATGGCAGTGGTGGCGGTGGGGGTGGTGATGGAGGAGGTGGAGGTGGCGGTGTAGGGACGGGAGGAGCTTAGTTAACGGTGGTGAGTCGTGATGCAGGTATTGGTGACTTCAGCGGCGGTGATGGTGATAACAGTGGTGGTGGTGGTGGTGGTGGTAGTGAATGGTCGTTGGTTGCCTCTTGTTATGTGTGTGGTTGAGGGTGAAAATCTTCTCTCATACGATTGGTTTGGGTGAGAGAGAACAGTTTGGTGGAAGGGTTAGTGTAGTGAGGTGATGATGATGATGATGATAGTGAGTGGTCGTTTGGTTGAAGGTGAAAAGTTTCTCTTACACGATGGGTTTGGGTGAGAGAAAACAGTTCGGTGGAAGAATTAGTGGAGGGTGGTAGTGGTGATGATGTTAATGGTGATGGCATTGAGTGGTCGTTTGGTTGAAAGTGAAAAGTTACACTCATATGATGGGTTGAAGTGAAAGAAGGAAGAGTTTGATGGAATGACTTATTTTTTTTTATAGTGCATGTGGTAATGGTGACAGTGGTGGTAGTAGTGAATCATTATACGAAGTAGTGGTGTGAGTGTAGAAGCCAAGATTCGTTACTGGTATGGTTCTTTTATGCTGTTGAAGGTGAAAAGTCATTCCTCTGCGATGAGTTTCGTGAAAGGGTGGAAAGTTTCTCTGTAAACGAGTGAAATTGGAAGGGAAAAAAATACTTCTGTTTGCCTTGTATATGATTGGTTAGTTAGAGGCTCTTGAGGCAATCTGAACTTAAGATGTGTCGGTTGTTGTTCATAATGATGTTGTTGTTGTTGTTTTTAAGTTGGGAGCATACGCTATAGCTGCACGTGACCTCAGTGCTCATCTCCGTGTAATGCGACGGTGGTTTGAATGAGTACATTTTACTTTTTACGGTTGGGAGACAGAATTAATCCTTTACCTTTAGGTCTCTGCAAAAAAAACATATTATCGAAAGTAGTGCGTATGTGCTAAAAGAACCTGTATTTAGATGTTTTGGTGGTTGGTTAGTGAATAGAGTTTACCTTTTGCGGGAAACTAAAGCAAATCAATCCTATGACTATGAAGAAAAACGCATTATCAATAGCGGTGCGTATGTGTGTGGGGAGGTGTTCGTGGTTGAATGGAGAGGTATGAAAAAAAAAATAACATCAAAACTAGTATGTGTGGATAGTGTTTGAGTGAATATACGGTTGGGAGGATAAACCAAACTCTATCTTTCACGCTTATGGGAAAGTTGGGGGCATACGATATAGCTGCGCGGTCATGTGGGTATGTGTGTTTCGTGGTTGGGCGAATATATACGAAAAAAAAAAGTAGCTGTTTGACTGAATACGCTTGGGAGGCTAAACCAAACTCATCTTTTTACGTTTATAGGAAAGTAAAGTTGAGGGCACACGCTATAGCTGTGGGAAGTCATGTGTGTGTGTGTGTGTGTGTGTGTGTGTGTGTGTGTGTGTGTGTTTCGTGGTTGGGCGAATAGGTGTATATAAAAAAAAGATCAAAAAGTAGCTAATGTTTGAGTGAATACGGTTGGGAGGCTAAACCAAACTCATGCTTCACGCTTACAGGACACTAGAAGAAAAAAAAAGTGTTATCCAAAGTAGCGATGGTCAAGGGACGATGAAGAAGACCAAGTTCCGGGTTGACAGAGGGCCGAGAGATGTCATTCGTAAAAAAAAAAAAGAAAAAAAAATTATCTTTAATACTGAGAAGATAAAAGTTTGTTTGACATTTACGACGGATGGGTGACAGATTGAAAAGTTTCCCAATTGGCGATTATTATTACATTGTGGAGTGGAAAGCTTCAGCGGCGACGGGAAAATGGGGTAAAAATCGAGAAAATGGGGTAAAGATCGGAAAAAAGAAAAATCAGGAAAAAGGGGGAGAAATCGGGGAAAATGGGGTAGAAATCGGGGAAAATGGGGTAAAAATTGGGAAAATGGGGTAAAAATCGGGAAAATGAGGTAAAAATCGGACTGGCTGACGATCGTGTGGAAAAAAAAAAAGATAACCGATAAAAATGAAAAAAAAAGAAAGATCATATGAAAAAGACATCCGATAGATCAGGAAGGAAAGGAAAAGTCAATGATCCGGAAGCTATAAACAGTAATAAAAAAAAAGTGATAGAAAATAAGGAAAAAAAAGACCATATGAAAAAAGACAAATAAGATAAACTAAAAACTTGATAGAAAATAAGGAAAAATAAAAACCATATAAAAAAAGACAAATATCCGATACATCAACATAAGCAAAAAAAAAGTTAAAGATTCAGATTCCATAAACAAGATAAAAATAGACTCCCAGAAAATGTAAAAGACAAAGAATCACGTCCTCTGTCCAACCTTCATTACATTACGAAAACAAGGCGCTAAATAAATATTACGTCAACACACACACACACACACACACACACACACACACAGGCGTTTCCTCTCTACGCAAGACAAGAGGCAGGAGAGCATGCAAGATCGACAGAGGAGGAGGACGGTCCCTTGTTTGTGTGTGAGGCCTGGTTTCTGGTTAGGGACACACACACACACACACACACACACACACACACACACACACGCACGTCTCAAGCAAGGGACGGAGGCTTCTGGGAATGGTACGTACTCGCGAGAATACTCCTCACACGTCGCAGTCATTTCCTTTCCCCCGCCACGCCGCCATCCTTTACCACAAGTGTTAATATCCGCGCGCCTCCTCCATTCCTTCTCCTCCTTCTCCAGCACCCCCACCCACACCTTCCTCCTCCTCCTCCTACCCTCCTCTTCCTCCTCCCTCTTCTTTCCTCCTCTTGACTTCCCCAAAATCCACCTCCCCGTAAAGAAAAGGCAAACAAGAGTCGATCGTGCAAGATATTCCGCCATTTTTACGGGTTACTAAACACGGGGATGTAATAATAATAATGATTTCGTCAGTGATTTCTTCTCGCCTCGTCTCGTCTCGTCTTCGTTTCCCGTTGAGTCGACTGTGTGTGTGTGTGTGTGTGTGTGTGTGTGTGTGTGTGTGTGTGTGTGTGTGAGACGGAGAAGTTAGTAGGAAGGAAATTCTGGCTACTTATAAAACGCAATAATTATTCTTCTCATGCTTTGTTTTAACTTACCAAACAGCACATATATAACGAAAGCAAGATAAGTATAAGTAAGTAAAACACCACAACTTACAAATATACAAATACTCTGCATTTCGACATGATTAATACTAAATAGGAAATGAATGTGTCTATAAGCATTGGGAAGTGACTGAAGTGTTGTTGCGTGAGTTGTTGAAAGGTGGTCGGGTGAGGGATAGAAAGGGGAAGGGGGGGGGGGGGGGTACGCATGACGCTTCTCAGATATCTACTTCTTGTTGTTCTGTTGTTGTTGTTGTTGTTGTTGTTGTTGTTGTGTATGGGAGGGGAGCAGGGAGGTACCGGGGGAGTGGATGTCAAGGAAGGGAGGGATGGGGGAACGCATGGCACTCCTCAGATCTCTCTCTCTCTCTCTCTCCCTTCGGCGGGGCGTGGAAGTGACGTCATCAATGTCAACAAATCGTGCAGCGCCGGCGGCCATCTTGTACGAAATGTGCATGTGTCTGTCTGTCTGTCTCCCTCCATTATCTCTCTCTCTCTCTCTCTCTCTCTCTCTCTCTCTCTCTCTCTCTCTCTCTGGTAACAATGAGCATGATGTCTGTTCGTTTGTTTGTGTGTGTGTGTGTGTGTGTGTGTGTGTGTGTGTGTGTGTGTGTGTGTGTGTGTGTGTGTGTGTGTGTAATTACTACGACTCAAGAAGCAAAAACAACCTTTCCATTGATCACTTATAACATGACTCCCCTAATAATAATAATAATAATAATAATAATAATAATAATAATAATAATAATAATAATAATAAAGGTGAGAAGACCATTTAAATAACAATAGGAAGAAGAAGAGGAGGAGGAGGAGGAGGAGGAGGGGAAGGAAAGCGTAAACAGATAAACAGCACATCATTCTTACCTGTGAGAGAGAGAGAGAGAGAGAGAGAGAGAGAGAGAGAGAGAGAGAGAGAGACGTGAGCGGAATGAATGAAGACGTGATTGAATGAAACCCATGAATGAAACAAGAAAGAAAAAAAAAAGAATGACAGGAAAAAAAAAGAATAAGAAAAAGAAAAGTCAAAGTAAATAAAGAATGAATAAGTGGAAGAAAATGTTATATGCACAGAAACCACCCCCCCCCCCTTTTCTAACCCTCCCCTTCCCCTTCCCTCACCTATACCTCCCCTACCTCCCCCTTTCCCTCCCCTTTTCACCTCCCCACCTGCCCTTTTTTTATCTCCCTTTCCTCCCATTTCCCTTCCCCTCCCTCCCACGCATTTCCCCTACCTACCTGTATTACCTCTCCCCTTCCCCGCCACTCCCTCCCACCTCTCCCTCTCTTTATATCCCCTCCCCTCCCCTCCCTTTTCTCCCCAATCCCTTCCCTCCTCTCCCATCTCTTTATGTCCCATTCTCCTTCCCTCTCCCCTCTTCCCCTCCCTCCTCTCCTCTCTTTTTGTCCTTTTCCCTCCCTTCTCTCCCCTTTCTCTCACCTGTCCCTCCGCTAATTAAGGGAAAGGTAGATCAGTTACAAACCCATGAATTTACTGCAGGTATGAGAGAGAGAGAGAGAGAGAGAGAGAGAGAGAGAGAGAGAGAGAGAGAGAGAGAGAGAGAGAGAGAGAGAGAGAGGGGGGGAAGGTTCTGTATATAGTAATGGATCGAAGTAAAATCTTGCGGTGGTAAAGGTGGAGGAAAATTATAATACTCGCATTTATTTTAGCTTCCCAGATGGAGAGAGAGAGAGAGAGAGGGGGGGGGGGGTATTGACAGGTAGGTAGGTAGTTAGGATCGGTAAGAGGGAGGGGAGGGAGGAAGGGATGGAGGGAGGAGGGGGGGGGGGAACTAAGGGTAGAAGGTGTTTCCGCTGCAGACGGAAGTTGGTAAGGTCGGAGAGAGAGAGAGAGAGAGAGAGAGAGAGAGAGAGACCCTATAGCAGATGAAGGTGAGATAGGAGGAGGAGGAGGAGGAGGAGGAGGAGGAGGAAGACAGGCAGGAAGAAGCTTAGACAGACAGGAAGGACGGAAGGAAGGAAGGAGGGAGGGAGGAAGGGAGGGAGAGAAGACAAGTAAGTATAGGAGGAGAAGGACGGAGGAAAGATGAGGGAGTATCATGAGGAAGAGAAACAGGGGAGAGGAAGAGAAACGAGAGATGAGGGAAGAGAAACACGAGATAGATAGGAAACAGGAGAGAAAGGAAGAAAGGCAAAGGAAAGGAAGGAGGAAAAAAAGGGAGAGGGAAAAACAGAATAGAATGAAAGAAAAACATGAAAATAAGAATGAAGAAGAGTTAAAGAAAAAAAAAGAAAGAAGATAAAGACTGAGAGCAAGACAAAGATACAGAAACGGAGCGGAAATAAAGAACATGAAAATAAAAATTAAACCAAAAACAGGAAAAGCGGAAGGCAAAAAAAAAGGGAGAAAGAAAGATAGAGATAAAGAAAGCAAGGTAGGCCGAGGCGCTTCCTTTACTTCTAACGTGAGGGCGAAAACAAAGCCAAGAGGAGACACGTGATTAGGGATGCTGGGACGCGCGGGAGATAAGGAGAGGGAAGATGGGAGGGAGAGGAGAGGAAGAAGGAAATGGGAGAAAGCAAGGAAGTGAAGGAATGAGAAGAAAGAAACAAGGAAGTGAAGGAATGAGAAGAAAGAAACAAAGAAGTGAAGGAAAGAATGACGTGGGGCGGGAGATAAGGAGAGGGAAGATGGGAGGGAGAGGAGAGGAAGAAGGAAATGGGAGAAAGCAAGGAAGTGAAGGAATGAGAAGAAAGAAACAAGGAAGTGAAGGAAAGAATGATGTGGGGCGGGAGATAAAGCCCTTTCCCACCTTCACAAATTGTATGCCGATGCGCTACGAACTTGACGAAATTTTTTAAACATGTTTGAAAATTTTCGCCAGTACCGTGAACCGCCACGATCCACTACGAATCGCTACGAAGTGGCTACGAATGAAGCCGAACTTGATCACGATGCGCTACGAGGTCAAGTTTGTAGCGCATCGTCATACAATTTGTGAAGGTGGGAAAGGGGATAGGGAAGATGGGAGGTGGGAGAGGAAGGAGTAAAGGAAAAAAAGGGAAAATAACTTGAAAAAACAAAAAAGAAAGTAGCAAGAGTGTGAAGGAGGAAGAGGAGAGCAACAAAAAAAAAAGTGAAGAAATGAAAGAAAACAGTAGGAAAAAGAAGGGAGGAAGGGAAGGAATAAGAAAGAGGATGAAGAGGATGTGGAGAAGGGAGACAGAAGAAGGAAGAAGGAGCAGAAAGGAAGTGAAGACGGGAGAGGAGAGAATGAAAGAAGGAAAACAGTAAGGAGAGAAAAGAAACAAGAAAGAGAAACGAAAACAGAAATAGCAAAAAAGTGGACACGAACGAACAAAACAAAGAAAGGAGAAAGGAAGTAAAAGAAAACACGAATACACGAATAAAAAGAGAGAAAGGGAGAGAGAGAGAGAGGCAGGAGAGAGAAGGAAAGGGGGGAAGAGAGGGGAAGGATGCTTGCTGTGAGGTTGGCAGGAGACAGGGAGAGAGAGAGAGAGAGAGAGAGAGAGAGAGAGAGAGAGAGAGAGAGAGAGAGAGAGAGAGAGATGGGAAGAAGAAGAGGGAGAAAAGGTGTAGGCGTGAGGTAGGTAGGTAGGCAGGCAGGTAAGGAGAGGGAATAAGGTTGAAGTATGATAATAGATTTGATTAGAATAGGTAGAAAGGTAGACAGGTAGGTAAGGAGAGGGAATAAGAGAAAGAGAATGACAATAATAGATATGATTAGGAAAGGTATAGGTAGGTAGGAAATAGGTAAACAAACAGGCCAGCGAAGAAGGTAGAAAGTGGGACAGAGAGGATGAAAGGGAAGGGAGAAAAGGGAGGCAGGCTGAGAGGAGGAAAATTAGAGAAAATGAGAGAAAGTGAGCCAGGGAGAGGGAGGGAGGGATATAAAGAGGTAAATACAGAGAAAGACCGCTATGAGAGAGAGAGAGAGAGAGAGAGAGAGAGAGAGAGACAGACAAATAGAAAAAGGAAGCGGGACAGACTGAAATACACAGAAAAAAAAGACCTTGAACAGAAGAGGAAGCAAAACAGACAGACAGACAGACAGACAGACAGATAGATAGATAGATAGATAGACAGATACAGACAGCAGAACAATAGAGAAGGAAGGAAAGAGGAACAGGAACGCGGTGAATAATGGGAAGAGAGAGAGAGAGAGAAGGAGGGAGGGAAGTAGAACAGGAGGAAGACGAGCAAACAAAACTAGGAGAAGGGAATGAAGGAAAGAAAGGAAGGAAAGCAATGAAAACGGGGGCATAATCAAGAGGGAAGGAAGGAAGTAGAGAAGGAAGGAAGGAAGACAGAGTAAAACCATAACAACAAAAGGAAGGAAGAAGGAACGGAAAGAGAGATATAAAGGAAGACAGGAATGAATGGAGGACGAACTAAATTTGGACAGAATGCAAGGAAGGAAGGAAGGAAGGAAGGCGAAAAGAGAATCAGGAATAGAGAAAGCGAAACAGGGCGAGAGAGGAAGGACGAGAATGTGGTATGGGTGAAGGGGTAGGTTAGGTTAGGTAGGCCGGCTGTGAGGCAAGCAAGGAAGGAAGGAAGGTAGGAAGGAAGGAACACAGAGAGAATCAGAAATAGAGAAAGCGAGACAGGGAAGGAGAGGAAGGACGAGTGAATGTGGTATGGGGGAAGGGGCAGGTTAGGTTAGGTAGGCCGGCTGTGGTGAGGAAGGAAGGAAGGAAGGAAGCAAGGAAGGAAGGCGAAGAGAGAGAATCAGGAATAGAGAAAGCGAGACAGTGAGAGGAAGGACGAGTGTGTGGTGGAGGGGGAGGGGTAGGTTAGGTTATAGGTAGGCCGGCTGTGAGGCAAGCAAGCAAGGAAGGAAGGAAGGAATAAAAGAAGGGAGAGAAGAGAGGCAGGAACAGAGAGGAAGGGAAATGGTGGGAGATGGTGGTTTAGGGGGGGGGTAGGTTAGGTTAGGTAGGCCGGCTGTAAGGCAGGCAAGCAAGGAAGGAAGGAAGGAACAGAGAGAGGAAGGGAAGTGGAGGGAAATGGTGGGAGATGGTGGTTTAGGGCAGGCAAGCAAGCAAGGAAGGAAGGAACAGAGAGAGGAAGGGAAGTGGAGGGAAATGGTGGTTTAGGGAGGGTGGGGGTAGGTTAGGCAAGCAAGGAAGGAAGGAACAGAGAGAGGAAGGGAAGTGGTGGGTAGGTTAGGTTAGGTAGACAGGGCAGGCTCGGAGGCAGGCTGGGCGCGGCGGGCGGCCTGTGCGACTCGCGGTGTAATTACAAGTTGCAGTGAGGCGGCGTCCCTTGTCCTGACCGCCGTGATGGACTCCCAACACACACGCTCACGCCACCACCACGCTCCCCCCCCCCCCCCCCCAATCCTAACCACCTAACCACTCCTCCGGCCTTCCTCTTCCCTCCTCCGCGCCCCTCACGCCGCCTGCAGCTCCCCATCGCCCCCGGGAACCCAAAACCCAAGAGGCGGTGAAAAGTCCCCTTCCTCCCGCCTTCCTCTCGCCCTCACCTTTTCCATCGCCTTCCTGTCCCTCCTCCAGGCCTGTCTCTTCCTCTCACTCACACGCCCACTCCCTCTCTCCCCCTAAGCCCCCAGGGAATCCACCAGTCCCTGTGTTTCGTCCCCGTGACTCAAAACTCCACTTCTCCTCCTCATGCTCCTCTATTCCCTCCTCCTCCTCCTCATTCTTCTTCCTCCAGTCCTCTCTCTCACGTGTACCTCACCCCTCCTCCGCCTCTGTCAGTTCGCAGGGATCCCGCAGGGCGCCGTTTCCTCCTCTCCTCCTCCTCCTCCTCCCCTTTGAAGGCTCCCCAACTCCCCGATTTGCGTGTGTGAGGAATGAGGAGACGGTGGGAGGCCTGAGGTGGGCTATAATAAGGAATTCCCCCCTTCCTCCTCCTCCTCCTCCTCGTCTTCCTCCTCCTCCTCCTCCTCTTCATGCGTGACTCCGCGATACACCTGGCCAAGCAAAGATCAGGTTAAAGTGCCTCGCTGCTATTGGTCAGGTCAGCGCAGGTCAAGGGGGGTCAGGGTGGAGAGGGGGGGGGGAGGTGTAGTTTGCGAGGCGCTCATTGGCGGAGGGAAGCGAGCGTGTTTTGTTTCCCGTCTCGTGATTGGTCGACTGACTGTGGTGTGGCGGTGGTGTGGTTAGGGTTGAATGGATGTTGTGAATGTGTTATGGATGATGGTGTTCTGTGTGTGTGTGTGTGTGTGTGTGTGTGTGTGTGTGTGTGTACGGTATTTATACGCTTCGTTAAGAGTCTACACGATCTATACAGGAAGCGGACACGTAATCGTAGTAGTAGTGGTAGTAGTAGAAGTTATTGTTGTTGTAGTAATTGTAGTAAAAGGCAAATTGGTCTACACACACACACACACACACACACACACACACACACACACACACACAAAGGTCAGGCCATCGGAGCTACCAGACCGCCCTCCCCCATTCCCCCCCATCCCTCCCCTTCCCCCTCCCCCCCTCCGTGAAATCCTGCAGGAACACCAAAAAAGAAAGAAAAGAAAAAGCGGCAGGAAGTTGGGGTGGAAGGGAAGGGAGGAGGAGGAGGAGGAGGAGGGGCGATGGGAGGGAGGTGGAAGGGGTGAAGGAGAGACAGGGTGGAGGAATGGGTGAATGGATGGCGAAGTGGAGGAAAGGGAAGTGGAAGAGATGACAGTGGAGGAAAGGAAGAACAAAGGGTGAAGGAGGAGTGGAAGAGAGGTGGAAGAGGAGGAAAGGGAAGTGGAAGAGGTGACAGTAGATAATAATAAGAAGAAGAAAGGGTGAAGAGTGGGAGAAAATAAGTGGAAGAAATAAAAATGGAGGCAAAGTGGAGGATTGACAAAAAGTGGAGGACAGGAAGAAGAAAAGGAAAAGTGGAGGTAGAAAGAAAGAAGAAATAAAAGTGGAACGGGAGGAAGTGTGAAAGGAGAAAAAAAAGAAGAAAAAGATGAAGAGGAGATAAAGAAGAGGGGGAGGAGGGAAGGAGGCAAAAGGGGGGGAGGGGGGGGGCGTTGACAGGTGAGGTGACTTATTAATTAAAACACCTGTAACAATTCGAGACTTTATAAGGTGTGAAAAGCCGATTACAGAGAGAGAGAGAGAGAGAGAGAGAGAGAGAGAGGATCAGATATGCACTTTTTTTTCTCTTCGTGGTTATATTTATTTTTTTGTATTTTTTTTTCTTCTTTATTTTGTTACGCTCGCGCCTCCTTTATCTCTTCAACTTCCTACTCCTCTTCCTCCTCCTCCTCTTCCTCTCTGTTCCCTACTTTCCAAATCCTAATCTTCCTCATTTTGTCTCTTCTTTCCTCTCTTCTCCTCCTCCTCCCTCCTGTTCCTCCTCTTCTTCTTCCTCAATTCAATCAGATCTTCTCTCTACCTCAATCTTCTCTACTTTCCAAATATTAGTCTTCCTCATTTTCAGTTTCCTCTTTCCTCTTCTTCCTCCTCCTCCTCCTCCTATCCCTCCTCCTCTTCCTATTCATCTCCTCCAAGTATCCTCTACCCTAATGTTCCCTATTCTCCATCTCTTATTCCTCCCCATTTTCTGCCTTCTCCTTCCTCCTCTCTCTTCCTCCTCCTCCTCCTTAACTCTTCCACATCCTCTCTTCCTCAATCTCCCATACTACCCAAATCTTATTCCTCCTCATTTTCTGCCTCCTCCTTCCTCCTCTCTCTTCCTCCTCCTCCTCCTCAACTCTTCCGCATCCTCTCTTCCTCAACTCCCCTAATATCCAAATCTTATTTTCTCTTCATTTTCTGCTCCTCTTTCCTCCTCTTCTTTAGTCTCCACCCCTCCTCCTCCTCCTCCTCTTCTCGGCGTCCTTGATCAGCGTACCGAGTGTGTTACAAAAGGTTTTAGCACACCGGAGAATGTCAGACGTCCACACTTATGCTTTTACCCACAGCTGTCACCCCAGGCCCTCTTTTCTTCCCCTTGCTGGTTCTCCTCTTCCTCCTCCTCCTCCTCCTCCTCTTCCTCCTCCTCCTCTTCATCATCATCAGTATCGTTTAATTGCTTCACTTACTCCCCTTGTTTCCTTCTTTCTCTCTCCTTGCTTTGTTTTGTTTTCTTATTCATTTTATGGTTTATTTTCTTGATCTTCGTTTTGTTTCTTTTCTTACTCCATTTGTTGTTCTGATGTTCTCGTTTTGTTGATGTTTTTCTTCTTTTTGTTTGTTGTTTTCTCATTTTTGTCTTTATCTCGGCGTTCTTCCTCCGTAGGTTCATTTTCTTCTTCTTCCTGATGTCTTTCTTTCATTCATTATCATCCTTGTCCTGCCATCCCCCTCCTCCTCCTCCTCATCTTCATCACATCTTCCATCTCCATCACCACACCACCAAGACCATCATCACCACATCATCGTCTTCCTCTTCCCCATCATTATCACCACCTCCGTCATTGGCCTCATCTTCGAGTTTCTCTTTCTTCTCGATCTTCTTTTTCTTTTCCTCTCGTTTTCCTTTTTTTTGTTTTTTTCTCTCGCCTCCCTTTTTCTCCTCTCCCAGATCCTCCTTTCAACGTGGGCGGGATGAGGAGCTGGAAACAGGTGTGGAGGAGGAGGAAGAGGAGGAAGAGGAGGAGGAGGAGGAGGAGGAGGAGGGTGACGTGACGGACCGTATCGAAGGACATGTAGCTTAACACACACACACACACACACACACACACACACTCATGCACGTCTTCAATGGTGTGTGTTAAGCTTACGTACATGTCCTTCGATTCGTGTGTGTGTGTGTGTGTGTAGAGGCGACTGCAGTGAATCATCGGTGACGTGACTGTGAAGAATGGGATTGTGACTGTTGTTGTTGTTGTTGTTTATGATGGTGGTGGTGGTGGTGGTGGTGGTATTTTATCCACTTATATTTCTATAGATATTCTAGTCGTTGTAATACATATAATGGTGGTGGTGGTGATAAGTGGTGATGAACGACTCTACTTCACCACCACCACCAACACCACCATCATCACCACCGCCAACACCTCGTCCGACTCACCGCGAAATTATGCCGATTAAGTCATTTTGGGGTTATCGTTATGATGGTGGGGAGGGGGGAGGGATATTTCGAGGGGGTGGGGAGGAGGGGGGGATCTGAGGACATTCTGAGGTGGTGGCGGTAGTGGTGTTGATGGAGGTGAACGGTGGTGGTGGTGGAGGTGAAGGTGGTGGTTACACGGGTGGATGAGTACAGAGTGTAAGTGTGGATGACTGACACCTAAGAAATTTGATCTCGTCGGTGGAGGCGGTGGTGGTGATGGTGGTGAATGTGGTGGTGGTGGGTGGGCGGGAAGACGGTGTGACGGAGATGTGCGAGGGAGCATGTCCGGCGGAGGAGGAGGAAGAGGAGGAGAAGGAAGGCGTGTGGGCGAGAGAAGCCGAGGGAAGGGAAGGCAAGGAGAGGAAGGGAAGGAGAGAGGCGGAGGGACAGACAGACGGAAGGGACACCACCCATCCTTTCCCTAGTCTAGAGAGGCTCATCCGGGAACCCTTAGAGTGTATGTGTGTGTGTGTGTGTGTGTGTGTGTGTGTGTGTGTGTGTGTGTGTGGTCTCCCTCTGTGGGGATAACCCTGCTTGCCACACACACACACACACACACCGCGGCACTCACTCGTTTTCTAAGGACCATTCTGCTGATGCCGCGGACACCTCATAAACTAAGCCCCCTCATGAACCCCAGCCTTCCCCGCGCCCCGCAGCCTGGGGAGGAGGGGAGGAGACAGCCCGGATACATCACACAAAAACTAAGTCCCCGCATAAACCAGATCCCTTTAGAAGCCCGACGTTTATAGCCGACGGGGAGTTGGGGAAGACGGAGAGGACGCGGCGCACACAAACTGGGGGTGGGGAGGAGGGGAAGAAGGAGGAAAGGGGAATATATCAAGATAGTGTGTGGGGAGGAGGAGAAGAGGAAATACATCAATGAAACAAAGTGGGGAATACCTGGGGAATAGACAGTAGAAACGTAACTGGGTGGGGAGCAGGAGGGGGGGGAAGGAGGAGGAAAGGGGAATACATCAAGAAACTCTGTGGGGAGGAGGAGGAGAAGAGGAAATACATCAATGAAACAAGGTGGGGAATACCTGGAAATACACAGTAGAAACTTAACTGGGTGGGGAGGAGGGGGAGGAAAAGAAGAAGGAGGAGGAAAGGGGAAACTGTGGGGAGGAGGAGGAGGAGAAGAGGAAATACATGAATGAAACAAGGTGGGGATTGAATACCTGGAAATACACAGTAGAAACGTAACTGGGTGGGGAGGAGGAGGAAGAGGAGGAGGAGGAGGAGGAAAGGGGAGTACATCAAAGTAACTAGATAGAGAACAGCGAGATAACAGACTATAGAAACAAACTGGGTGGGAAAGAGACAAGAGTGCATACGTTACATATAAGCAGGGATAAGGAGGCAAGGAGAAGAATGGATCCCCTAAAGAAACCAGCAGCAGAATACATACATAAAGGAAACGAAGATGAGGAGGAGGAGTAGATAAGGAGTTTTACATACATCAATAAAACCGGGAAGGGAGAAGTTAGAGAAGAGAACACATACCACACACACAAACTTAGAGGAAGAAAAAGAGAGGATACAAGGCGAATACATCACACAAATAACTGAGAGGAGGGGAACAGAAAGCGAATACGTAGTTCATCACACATACACACACACACACAGGGGGAGGGTCAGCGACGAGGGGGACACGTGAGAAGAGTCAATACTTTGTGCATCAACTCGCGGACGCTTCTTCTTCTCATGGACTGGAAATTCTCTCGTCTTAATATTCTGGGGGAAGGTGAGGAAAATACATCAAAACCTCATAAATTAAATCTCATGACGCCAGCAAGTCTTTATAACGTCTCACAACCCGGAGAGGACGAGGAGGAGGAGGAGGAGGAGGGGGAGAAAGAGGAGGAGGTAGAAGCAATAAAGAAGAGGAAAAGGTGGAGGAGGAGGAGAAGGAGAAAGAGGAGGAGGAGGAAGAGAAGGTAAAAGTAATAAAGGCAAAGGTGGAAGAGGAGGAAGAAAACAGAACGACAGGGAGAGAAAAAGGAGGAGGAGGAGGTAGATGTGATAAGAGAAGAAAGAAGGAGAGAGGTGTGTGTATGAGGAGGAGGAGGAGGAAGAGGAGGGCAAGGCAACGGACAGAGAAGACAGAGGGAAAGAATACATCACTTTCACTCACAATTAGGGTATTTTTGGGGGTCTGTCTGCCTAAGGAGGAATAGGGGAGGGGGCGAGGGGGGGCGGGGGGAGGAGTCCTTCTAATGCATGAGACCTGGCCGCGTCTACAAGAGAGCGAGAGAGAGAGTGACCCGAAGGTGTATTTTTGGCCCCCTCTTGTTTTTTGTGTGTGCGCGGAGGGCCCACTTTTATCTTGGTCTTGCTTCCTCTGAGAGCCCTGTTAGGGGGGGCGTTTACAACAGGGGGAGGAAGCAGGAGTGCGAGGGGAGACGAGGAGTACAAGTGTGGGGTGCTGGAGGGTGAGGTAGCTTGGAGGAGGAGCTCTCGAGGGCCAGGCTGGGTACGGGGAGGAGGAGGGGAGACAGAGGGGAGTTAGAGGAAGCGGAGGGGGAAAGAGGAGTGGTGGAGAGGCGGGGGGCGAGGGACTGAGCTTCTGGCGGAATAAGAAATTAGTGGCAAATATGGAATGGAGGGCAAAACGAGGGGAAGAGGAGGGACTGATGGAAAGGAAGGAAGGGAGGGTGGTGAGACTGAGAAAGGGGAAGAGGAGGAAGGGGAGAGGGAGGAGGGTGGTTGCGTGTTGTACTGGGTCAGCGAGTTGGACGGGAGATTGTGACAGCTGAGGGGAGGGAAGAGAGGAAGGGAAAGGAAGGGATGGGAGAGAAGAAGACCAGCGATGGATATGAAGGAAAGGAAGGAAATAGTATTGGTAATCATACTTAGAACGACCATGTGTGTGTTGGAGGGGACTTTACGTTAGCTAGGAGGGAGAGAGAGGGAGGACGGGAGGGGAAAGCTAGGGTGTGGCCAGCGGGGTGTATGTAGGGTGGGCCAGCTTAGGGGAGAATGGTTAGGGGGGTGAGGGTCGCTGAGGGGTGAAAAAGGTGGCCCTTGTCTCTCTAGTCGCCCGTTCCCACCCTCCTCCTCCTCATCCTCCTCCCTCACCCACCATTCAGCCTTCTCTGCCGCTACCATCACTGTACTCAGTCGCCATACACCCCCACCCACCCCCACCCACGCCCACACCCACACCCACTTCTACCCCCAATACGTATTCACACACACACACACACTGAGAGATACAAACAGAAACGAATATATATAATCAGAGAGAGAGAGAGAGAGAGAGAGAGAGAGAGAGAGAGAGAGAGAGAGAGAGAGAGAGAGAGAGAGAGAAATTGAACTATGGACGGGCGTGGGATATTGATCTGGGAAATAGGGGTACTGAGGTTAGAGTAGGGTAAGGGCAAGCCGGGTGGTGGAGGGGACAATCAGAGAGAGAGAGAGAGAGAGAAGTGGTGAGGTAAGGAGACAAGGAAGGCAAGGAGGAAGGGAGAGGGAGAGGAGAGAGCCAGGCAAAGAGAGAGAGAGAGAGAGAGAGAGAGGTTGAGCCGCCCGAGTATTGACCAAGACTGCCATTGTTAGCGGGGCCATTACATTGATTGTGCAACTCATGCTTTCCGCGAAGCTGCCGTCTCACAAAGACGCTCTGGGCTCGTCGTGGTGGCTCAACCCCGCTCGGCGTCGCTCGCTCGCTACGCTCCGCCAGCCACGCGCACCACCACCACCACCACCCACCTCCACCACACCGCCACCCACACACCCCTTTTATATAACCCCCATGTCTCACCCCCATGACCTGACCCCCACCTGTCACCTCTTCCGGGCCCTACTACCCCCACCTCCTCCTCCTCCTCCTCCGCCTCACGAAACGGACTGGAGTGAGACCACTAACTCACGCTCCAGGTCACTTCTCGCTTCCCCGTGTGGTATGGATTTGCGCGGGGTGATGTAGGGTGATGAGGGTGGTGAGAGTATGGCCGGCGTGAGGCAGGAGGCGGAGGAGGAGACAGGAGGCGGGGACAATGAGGGACGAGGCAGGAGCAGTGTGTGAGAGAGTCGAGCGACAGAACTGGAGAAGAGGAGAAGGAGGAGGAGGAGGGGGCCGCAGTAAGAGGGAGGAAGACTAAGAGGAGGAGAAGGCAAGCGAGTCTCCCTCCTCCTCCTCCTCGTCTTCCTCCTCCTCCACCCTCAAGCCGCGCGGACAACCCCACAATGGTCCTCATTAATACCTCTGTCACTCCTCCCATCATCCTCAGGACGCTCACCACACTCACCACCACCACCACCACCACCACAGTCATCATCACCACCACATTGCATTGAGTTACCAATCTTCATCATCATCACCACCAACACATTCATCAACATCACACATTGCATTGAACAACCTATTCTCATCACCACCAGACGATTATCACCACTCTACCTCCAATCATCAAAATACCATTCTCATCACCACAATCATGCTACTCACCACTTACCTACCCACCTACCTATCTACCTACCTGGCCTAAACATCTTACCTCCACCACCACTATGTTCTACCTCTTCCTCCACCACCACCACCACTCATCACGCACCTCCACACCTCTCCTCATCACCTCTTCCTCTCCACCTACCACCACCACCACCACCACAAATTCTCACCATCACTTTAGTCACGATCAACCTCTCCGCCCTCACGCCCCGCCCTCTACCTCCTCCTCTTCCACCACACACACACACACACACACTCACACGTATAGCTTCATTGTTCCCGCTGCTGCACAACCCTGACCTAGTTAGCACCCATTTAACTTACCTGGCTTGCGGGCTAATATTTACATTTTATTGAACTAGTCTACACGTTTACACAATGCTTTAACCTCGCTTACTCTCACGCACGCACGAACGCACATCATTCACCCAGTTCACGCACACACACTCACACACAGGTCTCCCCCTCACACACGTACACGGGAAATGTCATCTAAGTTCTCAGGTGTTTATTAATTAAGCTGAGCGACCACCTTGTTTGCCGTAGTCAGCGCGGAGGAGGCGGCGCGTGAGTTAGACTAGACGGGTTGGCGGTGTCACCTCCTAAGCTATACCAGCAGTTATTTTCGCCGCCAAAGAAAGTCGGATCGATCAGAGAGAGAGAGAGAGAGAGAGAGAGAGAGAGAGAGAGAGAGAGAGAGAGAGAGAGACCCAGGCGACAAACACCACACGGAGCATGACGTCCACTCAAGAGAGAGAGAGAGAGAGAGAGAGAAAGAGGGGGGGGGGGGAGAATGAATGAAAGAAGGAAGGAAGCTTGTAACCAGGCAAGGAGAAAGAGAAAATGAGAGAAACTGACACACGATACTTTCCAACACTCATCATTTCACCTACTCATCATTCCTTCGTTCCAGCATCATCGTGAAGGCCTAGGCATAGGTAAGACAATAATACATTTACGACAGACGGTGTATGCGCCGCGAGTTATGTATTAATGGACGAGAGAGTCATAAAAGAACTCCGAGGCGGTCGTGTGTCGGGAGGGCAGTCAATGGGGGCTGTAAATTGAAGGCTGGTTGAGGGCGCCGCGGGTCTGATGTGTTTACCCAGAGGCGCCCGACAAGACCCTAACAAAGGGCTCACCGTAGAGGGGGATCGGGCCGCGGATCCTGCAGCATGAAGGGCTTTGGGGGGGGGGCAGGGCAGGGAGAGTGACGCTGTGGCCGTGAAGGGGGTGTGAAGGGGGGAGACGAGCGATCACACGGGAGGAGAAACGAGACGGTGGTGGTAGCTTTGGAGGTGGCGGCTCCTCTCTCTCTCTCTCTCTCTCCTTCCCTCCCTCGCCCCACGGGGAGGCCAGGGGTCGCGAATACAAAAAAAGAATATTGCCTAGTGCGGAGTCAGTCAATACTTCACCACCACTACCTCCTCCTCCTCCTCTTTCTCGTCCTCCTCCTCCACCACCACCACCACCAGCTTGTGTTGCCTAATCCCTCTCCGCTGTGTATGTCTCAAGAACAAGCCCCGCGCTCTTCCTCTCTCGCTCTCGCTCTCTCTCCCTCTCTTCCGCCGCGGTCACACATTACTCACGCCGCCGCCACAAAGACTCAGCGTAATGAAATGGTACGAAGGATAATTTATACTCTGCCGCACCGTTGGGGGAAATGGTGAAATTGCGTAGCGACGTGTCATCTTGGTGATATCAAAAGGTCGACTTTCCCGCAACGCCACGCCATTCCCTGAGAGTTTGAGTAAGGGACCCAACCCTAGCCTAGCCTCAGCCCACTCCCCCCTGCCCACCATCACCAGGCTCTCCTTTGGGTCTCACGGTAAAGCTACCCATTGCCGTATACTCCCGGAATATCGGTCTTGGCTTCTAATATACTTAAAACAGCGCACCTGCCTACCTACACCTCGCCCTGCCCCAAACCTTCATGATGTTCCTCTGTTTTCTCTTTTTTTATCCCTCACGTCAGACTCGTGATAAGCTGACGCCAACGGGATCGAGTTTTTGTCACATTCCTTTTTTTTCTGCAGAGGATGAGAAATGGGTGTTAATAATCCTCAGCGTAGCCATAATCATACGCTGTGTCTCGCCCCCCAATATTTGACGCCTTTTTAAATGTGCCGCATCAGTATAATGAGAAAACCCCCGGATTCTATAATGTCGGGCATGGCGGTGGGTCTGGGCGGGAGAAAGGCGCGGCTAGTTGAGGGAATGAGGTGTTGGGAGGCCGAGGGACGGAGGCGTGGGCAGGCTGGATATACACGAAGATGGGGGCATTGGGAGGTTGCTGGGCATGGGGGAGGGGGCATGAGGAGGCTTGGGGTGAGGTAACGGCCTGGTGACAGTGGTCGGTGGTCAGGAAATACCTCTGGGCCGGCTAGGTCAGCTGTGAGGCGACTATCTACCGTCCACCGCAGAAGGGAAATTGAAGGCTGGGGCTCGGCGTCTGGCGTGCGTTAATGACAGCACACAAGACCGTTTCCCCCATGCCCTCCGCTTCTCGGTGACAGGTTTTTATGGGGGAGTGAAATGGGATGGCCTCTCCACCCTACATAAAAACCACTTTAATGACTCCGTTCCATATACATTTTGTAGCCCGCGGCACGGAGGGTGGCGCTGGCTGGTGTGGGCAATGAATGGGACTCATTATTAGGCATTTCACATCGCCTCAGCCCTCGCCCGCCCACCAGCACTTTGTCAACTGCACTTTTGCCCCGCGAGAATACCAAAAACGCCCCGGAAGCCCTCGAAGTGACGGTGTACTGACAGGGACATGAATTCACCGCCACCGTGATCAGCAGGTACACCGATATGTCATCAATTAAGTTGATTACGTGATCGCACCTGGACTGAAATAGCCACGGATGGGGAGGGCCGAGCCAACGGGTGGAGGGGGGCGACCATGCCTTCTTGTGTTTAGGAATACACGTGGGGGCGTAACCGTGAGCAAATACTATATTCTGAGAGAGAGAGAGAGAGAGAGAGAGAGAGAGAGGTGCTGATGCTGATGATGCTCCTCTGCGTCATAGAGATCGAGTGTAAACAAAGCAAGGGCGTGAGGTCGATCCTCCAAGAGTGCCTTTTTTTGCCTTATTTTCGTTACATTGGAAGCGAGTTTCGTCCGCCGCGGAGTGTCATTATGCTGTCAGGTGGGTGAGGAGTGCGTGGGACAGGCTGAGTCGGCCAGTGGAGCGTGGGCATACATGGGAGTGTGAGGCTGTGAATAGCGGAGCATGACTCGGGCGTTGCTTCAGCCCTCAGCCAGAACATTCATTTAAGGCGGTGCTCGTGCGTGTTAGTAATGATCTGCAACACTCGCTCAGGGTGATGCACTTGTATTTTTGGAGCCAATTGTCCGTCAGGGAGGAAGCGGTGTGCTTTCAGGCATTTAACACCTGGTTATGGCGTGATGGTGGGAAAGTAAAAATTGTGGGAATGATTTGCCTGGGATGAGACTGCAATGACTGATGCTGTGCCTGGCATCAAATAATAATTGTATTGCATTATTCAGCTGGTTAGGTTGGTGGAGCCAATTTAGTAGAACAGTTTCCTTTTACCAACTTATAGCTCAAGGTATATATATTAATGTGTGTGTGAGTGTGTATATATATATATATATATATATATATATATATATATATATATATATATATATATATATATATATATATATATATATATATATATTACACCCTTTTGCATCCTTGAATGTTTAATTACACCTGAGTGAGACTGACCTAACCTGTCCTGATATAAGCTGACCTTTGCCTGTAAGGCAGGCAGCAACACAATCCTCTCTAAATTACACACCACACATTCATGTCAGAAGGACCCAGTGTTTCATCAGACTACCGGGAACACTCATTCCATTTTAGCCAAGAATTCTCCTCCGCATCTCTACAAAAGCTCGAGACAAAGTGGCCGGAGGTGGTAAAGAAAGACCTAAAGACATATATATATTTCAGCGAAAATAAAAATCCTTGGAATATAGTAGAATAAACCCTCTTCCCGCAAACACAATAGCAATGCAGCGATGCAAGAGAGTGTGCAAGCCAGCGCTCTGTACCCATGCAGCGTGTGATTAAGCTTCTGGGGTGATCAATATTGCAGCCCTGAGTTGGGGATGTCTGAGCTAGCTGTCTTTGTTTCCACACACAAAAAAGTGGGGAGGAGGAGGGGGGGCATGAGAGGGCCAGGCTTCACACTAGGGGGGGAGAGCAAGAGCAAGAGAGAGAGGGAGAGGAAGGAAAGAGCGGGACAAGGGCTCAGGAGAGTGTGTGGAGGGGGGGGGGGTGTTCACAAGGGGTAAGAGGAAAGGGGAGAGAGACAGAGCAGGAGGTAGGGTGGGAGAGAGGGGTGGGTGCTAAGCAGGGGGAGAGTGATGCTTTCCATTGTTAGCATTACTCGGGGGGGTCTTTCATCTGTTCTGTGGTTGTTGGGCGGCAGCAGGCACCCTCGCTACTGAACCTTTGAGAGCATTTGTCATTTTGTCCACTCCGGTTGCATTTGTGTCTGTTCCGAGCTTTTGTCGTGTGATCGAAGGACGCTGAATGATACAATTCCGCCCTCTCTCCCAACCCCTTTGCCATGGGTGAGTGGTGTGTTGCCAAGCTTTTTTGTACTGGAAATGAATCAATAATGTTGTGATTCAGTATTTCATCCCCCCGTCCTGGTGATCCCACATCTGAGGGAGCCAGTGTTTGTCTAAGCTGCTTCTTGCTTTTGTGTTAGGATGATAAGATCAGTGTTCCCAGAGTGTAGGTGAGTTGCTGTGGTGGTGGTGAAGGAGGGTGGGAGAGGTGAAGAGGGCGGGTGGGTAAGGAGGGAGGGAATGAAGAGAGGAGGAGGAGGGGGAGGAGGTATGTGTGCTTTGTCTCCTGAAGTGGCTCTGAAGGGGAGGTGCATGAAAGAAACCAGATGATTACCGTGAAGCGAGTTTTGTCAGTGGACATGTTTCCTCACCACCCCAAGCTGCTGCGTCGCTGCCGCCCCCTGCGCTAACTTGACACTCCTTGCAGCTAATGACGCACAAGCGAGGGTTCTTTATAGAAACAGCGCTCTGTTTGGGACTTGCATTCTGCTTCCCCTGCTCGGAATTCATTGTTTTACTTATGCATGTATGATTATCGGGTATACATCTTTCTTTACCTTAGCAAAAGTTGATTAATACAGACTCCCATCATTTGAACACATGAGAGACTTTAATCATCCAGCCCAAACTGACATTAATCAAGGTTGCTTCATCCTTGCTATCATGGGAAATAAGCCAGAGCAGAATAAAATTACAAGAAGGGGAAAACATATCGTGTTCAAGGAGCCTTCATAACTTTGTTTTCAACCGAGGAAAAGTTGAGAGAAATGACAAGGGTGGAGGAGGCTGTGGTTGGAACCTGTGATTAGTGTGGGAAATGTTACAGTACACTGACACCTTACCAGATACACACACACACACTCTCAAGTAGGAAAGGATTAGTATCTTTTGCCTCGTGTGTGCATGTGGGAGTGTCTTTGTGTATCTGTCTGATCTTTATTTATTAGCAGCATTGTATATAAATTTTGCAGTGATTTTAATGTGAAAATTTAAGAGATTTGGAGTAAGGTATATTTAAATGTTGGAGTAAGGTATATTTAAATGTTGTAGATGTGTGTGTGTGTAAAGATGCATGTGTAAAATTAAGGGAGGGATGAGAGTGTAGTACATACAAGAGGTGCAACATTGTGCATATCTAAAGATGTAAGTGCGTAGTCATTTTACATTCATTTATAAGCACCTCATCTTCTATTAAAGGTGTGCTGCCATTGTACACACTTGACATCATTGCCCTTTCTCCTCAGGTGCATCAAGTCCTGCTTCCCTGACATATGAACATACATGGATGAGTTGGTTGTTGAGAAGCTGGGAAAGGCTGTCAATGGGTAAGTCTTAATTTTTTACCCCAGTTCTCTTTTAAGAATTATTAAAGATAACTTGAATATTCGTCTCAGTCTCTCTTCCCTTGCCCAGTCACCCTTTGTTGGTGAGTTAGGTTAAAGGCACTTGGAATTTTTTAAATGGGCTATTTGCAATAAGTTTTGTTACCTTACACATAAAAGTATCCATAATTGTCCTCTAAACTCTTTAAGTACTAGGAGATAAGCACTGTAGAGGGGTGATTGATGTCTATCAGTATCTCCTAACAGCTATAAATCCCAGCTGTCTATAAACTAAGATAAGAAGCGCCCTTTTGTAGACAACTTTGGGCCAGCATCACTAACAATACTACTGAGAATGACAAAAATAAATTTAGCATAACTTCATGACAAAAAAAATAAATGCTGCCTGATTTAAGCTGACATTGACCTTGTTTGTTTGTTCTCTTCACCTGGCAAGCGAGAGGTTACCATTCACCCTGGTATGTAGACTGGCTCACCAGAGAACTCGATCATTTTCTGTAAACTTGGATATTTTGATACTATTACATTTGTTTTTTTATGCACCATGAAAGGGAATTTCTTATCTTTCCCATATTTTTGTTGTTGCCTGGGTCAACCATTTTCAATCAGTCACTAGTCATGAGCCTCAGATTTTCCTTGTGTGGGCTGAGGCAGAGACCCACGGAATGGTTCATCCAGAGCTATCTCTTTTACCATATATTTGGCCAGATGTTTTGACTGCTCTGTTTACTGACATTTGATGCACGGTGTGTTTTTGCAAAAGGGTTTGTAGCTTCTTTGGCTCATATATGTTTTTTTGGATTCCACTAATAACTTTTTAACATTTTTCTCTGATTTACCTTTGATATATATTTTAAAATTTTATCCCTTTGAGCATTGCTGTCTGGAGTCGTAAGAGCACATCCAACACTCCTTGGGATGGGTCAGGATTTCTCAGAAGACTTGGCATTTTAAATTCCATTTGATTGTCAGTTGGATTGCTTTATTTTTTCATCAAATATTAATGTTTAACCTTTGCTTTGAATTTGCCATGTTTACTTCTTATTTCAATGTACTTTGCAAGGGTTTAGGAATGGAAACATTTTCCATCGTAGGCACAGCCTTGTGATGAGCTTAGCATCATGACATTTTTTCCATGTTTCCACCATCTTTGGTACTCTGCACTATTTGTATATAATACCACTCCTCTCTGCACCGAGCAACTTGACGTATGGTGAGTAGTGGCTCAGGGCCAGGGGGCAGTGCGGCGCCCCGGGGAGGAGAGGTGAGTAGAGTGGCCGGTGTGCAGTGGCTGTGAGTTGTTATTCTGGCTGTTGCAGTGGAGAGAATGGGACGAGTGGTGCCCATTCACAGACGGACCTGCTCAAGCTGTTGGCCGGGGGCAGTGCTGGGGGTCTCGGGGGTTGCCACGGGGGCCTAGGGGGTCTGGGGAGCCTGGCTGCTGCTGCACAGGCCAAACAGAACGGTAGCTTGATGCGGCCCTATGAGGCACTGTTGCAGGGTCCATCTGCAGCAGGCAGAATGGGCCCCCAGGCAGTAGCCATGCCCGGCCCCACACGCAGACGCAAGAAGAAGAGGCGAAGGCAGCCTGACATGCCCAAGAAGGCTTGCACACCCTTCATGCATTTCTGCGCCTACTTCAAACGGAAACTGATGGAGGAGGGCAAGGAGTTCCCACAGTTTGCAGACTTTGGCAAGCGTGCTGGGGAGCTGTGGCGCAACATGGGTGACACAGAGAAGCAGAAGTTTGTAGAACTTTCCGAGCAGGACCGACAGCGGTACATCAAAGACATGAAGGAGTACGAGGAGCGCAAGCTTGCCGAGAAGGAGCGGGAGCGGGAGTTGCAACAACAGCGAGAGAAGGAGCTGCAGGCCCTCCGGGAGAAGGAGCTGGAGAAGCTACAGAAGCAGCAGCGGGAGCAGATGGAGCATCAGCAGAAGCAGATGGAGCAGCACCACAAACACCAACAGAGCACTGGCATGCTCAACCTGCTGAACCCTCTCAACGCCCTCAACCCACTGATGATCGCGGCCATGAATCAGAGCATCATGCAGACCATGCTCACCAACCCTGACCTCATGAAGACCGTCTACTCAGAGGCTGCACGGAACTACTACGTGGAGACCATGAAGAATATCTACCAGAGCGCCTCCAACCAGGCCAACGGCAACGTCGCCGCCGCTGCAGGCATCCCTGTCAGCTCCCACGGGGGCCTCGGCGAGCACCACACCCTCACCTCCAGCCCGCTCAGCTCCCTGGGCATGAACCTGAACCTGCTGTCCCTGCTGAACTCTGGCCAGCTGTCAGCAATCCCCTCCTCCATCACCACCACCACCACCACCACAGCTAGCTCCCCCCTAGCCAGCAAGGCCCCCTCCACCCTCAAGGCCCCCCCCTCATCCCTCCTAAGCACCACCAACAGCCTGTCCGCGGCAGCTCTGGACCTCTCGGCAGCCAGGCCAGGCGAGGGCAAGGCTGGCTGTAGTAGCGAAGAAGGTAACAGCGCCCCTCTCACCAGGGTGGGCCGCAGGGCAGCATGGGGTGGTCCGCGGCCCGTCAGTCTGCATGTTGATGGTGGTAGCAGTGCATGATGCCTTTTGGGTCAAGATTTAAACAATACTGACTGTAGATTCCTGACCTGTCCCTTGAATTTTTTCTGCATGATTCTGCTCAGATTTTCAGTGTCATTTTTTCTTATTTTTCTAAAGATAAACACCGCATGACTCATTTCTTAGTAGAATGGCTGATATTCATTAATTTCTTTTCTTTTTCAGAAAACTTCTAGATACATAAAAGGCTGTGTATTAGATTTCACAAAGGTAATTATAAATGAACTTTCCAGCACAAATACACGTAAGGTTATCATCCTATAGCCATTAGGGGGCAAGCCAGCGCTGCCTCTGACCCTAGACTCAGCACAGCCTCTCTCTCGCAGCAAACGCTAAGGGGAATGCTGTGACCTTTCCCTCAAAGCATTAGTAAAACACGTCACCAACAGAAAGGACTGCTGGAAGACTAGCCTCTCAGTACAGCCTTGAACAGATTGATAAGATATACCTAGTGGTGCTCATGACCAAGTAATGTTATTTCCTGCTTTATTTTATCCTTAGTGAGTTGGTTATGAAGCACTATAATAGGGGTCCTGATTGTGGCCCATGGTAGGGTGTTAAGGGTGGAGGATGTACAGTGGAGCGGTGGAGGCGAGGTTGGTTAATTTTGACTTGCTTCTCATGTCTCCTTTTCTCCCTTCCAGAGGCGGCCAAGGACGCGGATTGTGACATCTGAGACACAACAAACCCAAAGTAGCAAAAAGTTCCTATCTCCAGTCATTAACTTCCCAAATATCATTCAAACTGCACTTCATAAAACACACAAGCAAGCAAACACAAGAACCAAGAGACCTATACTTTGCCTCTATGAGTGTAGTTTGTAATGTGCAAATCTTAGAGTGAGTTTAGCTTCTGTAGAACATCTGTGTTGTTTCAGTATACTATTATAAAAAGATAAATCAAGTACAATTGCCTTTTGAAAAAGAAGAAAAAGCCAAGTGAAGTATTATTATGCATGCAAATAATTTTTAATATTATATATACTATAAAAAACTGTGTGAATTCTTAAGAAGAAACTTATAAACGTGAAGGTGTGGCTGTGAGGACGCCATACTCTGGCCTCTCAATAAGTACCGACCAACTCCTCCTCCTACAAGTCCAGACGGCCGGGCGGACAAGACGAGGGAGAGAGAGAGAGAGTGGCAATTGCAGAAGCCAAGCAAGCGAGCAAGTAGGTGAGCAAGGAGGCAAGCACGCAGGCAAACAAGCAAGCAAGCACCAAGCAAAGCAATGGATGAAGTCGCCCCAAACACAATGAACCTGCGAGAGTTTTGCTCGCAGGAGGGCGGCATCACCCTGTACTACCAGCTGCTGAACCTGGCCGGCAGTGTGTACATCTGGGTGGGCATGGAGGAGGCCAAACTGGGCTCCCTCGTGGCGGCCTTCACCCCTCGTGTTGGGCCACCCGCCACCTCCTCCCTTCTGGGCCCGGCCACGGAGGGCACCCAGCGTGTTAACCTCATGGCCCAGAGGCTCCAGGAACGCATCAAGAAGCACGTCCTCCTGAGTGTCAACGTGCCCAGCGAAGACCTCATGCTGGGGGTGGAGCAGCGCCTGGTGGAGGAGCTCTGTGTTGCATGAAGGCCCAGCTCACCCCCTCCCTCCTCCCCTCCCTCACGCTAGGCCATAGTCTCTTGCTCCTCCTCCTTGACACACTCCGTAGTTCATCTTCATTTTGAGGTTTTCTCATCAGACACCCTTAGTTTTGTCTTTGTTTCTCTCCATTTTACTCTTTCTTGCTTTATGTGTTATCTGAAACTCAGTTGTCGCCATTTACTTTAGTTTTTGTTTGAATACTAAAACTCTTGGCAAGGGAGCAAGTTTGAATTGTTCCCTTCTGTGAATTATTGTTGTGACTCTTCCTTTCACTTCTTTGCTAACTGGGAAGTTGGTGAGGCAGCCCAGTTAGCATCAACGAAAAGTTCTGAAAGATGTCTGATCCTGACTTTACAAAATCACTGAAGTCCCACCTGACTACCTTTAGAGAAAGACTGATAGAAATCATTACCAGTTCATGTGCACTTCAATCAAACATCACACCCAGTTAATCCTTTCCTAAATTATGATATGGAAGGGAGTTGCAGTTGCCCTCATAGGGACAAGAGGTAGTGGTATGTGTGTGAGTCTGAGCCGCGAGTGATGCAGTGACTGTAGCTGTAACTATATATTGTACAGAGTTAAACACTCACTAGAGCTATATTTTTTGATAGGAGAGCTAGCTATTCATAGAAAGAAAAAGCTTGTCTGTCCCATTACTAACATAACTAGAACAAACACACGCCTTAAGAAAATAACAAAACAGCATTGCCACAGTTTAACAAGAACAACAACAGCAACAACACAGTTTCTCATGCACCTAATCTATCCCATTCTTGTAATCGCCTGGCTAGTGGACCCAGATCAAGACCCCAGCGTGGTGAGTCTCGGCCTTAGTGCACACAGACCCCCACCACCACCACCGCCACCACCATCACCACCACCAACACAACCACAACCACCCACAGCCCCATGGAATGAATCTCCGTCAGTCTGCCCGTCAGAGGAATTTGTAATACCGGCCTGGCTGCCCCGTCCCCCGCATTGCCTGCTGCTGTGAGGGGGTGTCGCGTCCTTCCCCGCCCCTCCGGCACTCCTGTCGGGGCGGGGCGGCCGTGCAGCATTGCCTTCACTGCATACAGCTTACCAGATTCTTCCACTCATGCCGGAGAATGATCGACAGTTGGTTGCACAAGATGTTCAGTCCACAAGCTTGGTGGTGCATACAAGTGATAACTGAAGTATGATAATCGTATGTACTCTTTATCAGGGTAGATATTAAGTTCCTCCTTATTATTATTATCATTATTATTATATTAATTATTATTTTCAAACAGATTTTTTGTAATCTCCTTTATAGAAGTATTGTTTATTTTTAGAAATTCTGTATATTTGTCCTATGCAATAGGTGGTATTGAAAGCCAGCAGTCTTTTTGCTTCCCGATTCGTAGTGACTACCTCACAGGTGATAGATTAATGAAAAGACATTCCTTCCCTGTAGCCCGTGAATTTGTAGGCAGCTCAGGAAACACAGGGGGGCGGCAGCGGCGGCGCTGCCCCGGCAGACAGACAGCCATCCAACCTTGTCTTCTGACAACTGACGGGTTGCACAGAGGCAAGGCGGCGCTCATGGCTCAGTCCCTCCAGGACAGGGCTTGTTCCTGCGCACCTGTGTGCGTGTGTCTATCTGGGCAGCGCCTCTCCTGCCGCCCCTGACTCCCAGCCTCCCCCCACCCAGACCAGACCCGCCATACACTGACCCTGTGCCACCTCGCAGCCCCCCGGCCAGCGCTGGGTGTCGTGGAGGCCGCGGGGGAGGCTCCGCTGGGCTGCCACGCACGGAGGAGAGTATTACATAGAGTCTTCCTTTGCGCGCCCCGGAGCCTCTCCCACGGCCATCCCTGTGCCATGGAGAGATGCGCGATGCGGCAGCAGGGGGCCATCACAGCGGAGAGCCCTCGTCTATCAGTATTATCAATGGCTTGTGATAATAAGGCTACTTCCCCGCCCTCTGTTAGGAGTAACCCGTTCCTGGTCTCGCTGTGATGGTCCCTCCTCCCCCCAGTGCCGGCCACCCAACCCTCCCTCCCTACCACCTCCCTTTCCCCCACACCAGCCCCACCACCCTGTAGCCCTCCACCGTTCCCCAGTGCTGTCTTCGTGTGTAGGAGCAGTTCCGTCCCAGCTGATGCAAAACACTCCAAGAACGGTCTTTGCGCTTCTTGCAATCTCGTGACTTCATGCTGTCACGGTTTGTTTCATTTGGTGTTGGCTGGGATATCGTCCTGTTTCATTATTGTGCTTGTATCCTCCTCCTCCCCCATATACACCTCCACCTCCACTCCCACCCCCCACCACCACCACCACAACCACTACCACCAGTTCCTCTTTCCCTCTGAGTCCAAGGTCACCCCTGGCGGCCTGCACGTGAGACACACTCCTCCCCAGCTTCACGTTACGTCGTCCTCACGTCGCCTCAGGGCACAGGTTTCGCTCCCCGGTAACGTGGGTCCTAAGATACAGCCTCCCTCGTCCTCGCACACTCGTGATACGTTAGTGTCTAGTTGGTTCTTCTTATGCAATCATACGAGATAGACTTTCCTTTTATTATATTAGTATCTGCTTTGCGTCTCCCAGTGGTCACACCCCGACCGCATCAGGAGGATATGGTCGGAGGTCGTGGCGTTGATGACAATCATTACGTTTGTCAATCCCACTCCTGTAGGTTAACAACGAGTCAGAGAAATTGTGATGCGGGTGTGGGGGTGAAATCGACCCCTCGCCCCTCCTGGCTTTTCTAGTTCGGTGCGAGGCGCCGCGGGAGGTCTGTCGTGAAGTGTGATAGTGTCAAATGCTAGTCTGACGGCGGGGAGCGTAGCCTCGTCCCACCACCCTCTACCTCCTGCCCAGTGTGTCCGCCATCCGTCCGCCCTCCCCACGCCAAAATATTGTGAAGGTTATTTTTTGTGAGCACGGAGCGGCGTGCGTGGCTGGGCGGCAGGTGGTATGGCGTCGCGGCAGGGCCCAGGCCAGCTGAGGTCAGGTCGCGGCGCCGGACACCAACCATTCCTACCAGAGCCCAGACCCACGAGGGTCTGAGGCAGCCATGTAGCAACCCAAGTTCCTCGCCTAAACAGGTTCCTCTCCCTTACAGTACCCCACCCCTTGAGCTCCACCAGTATTTTATTTTGCACTCCTTGTGCCCAATCTCTTGTATGATAAGCTGATGCCAGACTCCAGTCGCAGGCGAGCGGCAGCCCCCCGACGCAGCCCTGTGGCGGGTGGCTGCCGCAGCGCCTGTTTGTTTAAACACTTAGATGATGCCAATACGATGCATGAGTGGGATAGCATTATTTTCATAATGGTTCTGACCAAATACCTTGAAGGTATTTCTTGGCCAAGTACTGAACATTCCTTTGCTTTACACGAGAAACAAGTTAAGTGCAAAAATTTATTTCATTCTCTTGACTAGGAGAGAACTAACTCCTTCTGCTATGCACAAGTTAATATTGCACATTGGAGCATTTGGCACACATAGTATATCGAGGTGGGAGAGTTGCCTCCTGTGATAGGCATTTGTTTTTCAACTGATGTACTCGCATGTGCGTGCCACGGACCACCCCTGGTGAGGTAGAGCCTTGGCTGACGGCGCGGGGGCAGGGTCGGCGCCCCCCGCTCCGGCCCTGCCCCCGCTAAAGGGCCCAGCACAGTGCCTAAGGGCCTGCCCATTATGCAAACATATTTTGAATTAAGCAAAGCAATATTATGTTTTGTCTATTGCTGTTATTGGAGACAGATGGTTATTCTGTGAATTTTGAACAAAAATAGTAATCATTTTGTACATGGTAAGAGAAGAAGACTAGATGCTGAAATTATTCACTAGAAAATTATGTGCTATTTTTAGAGAGTCTCTAGTTTGTGTACTTTGTTATATATCTGGATGATGTAGTCTTGTACGAGGTGTATGAAGTGTAGGGTAATGAGAGTGTCGTGATCATAGTTAGCCTAGGCGGAACAAGGTAGGGGCTAGACAGTGCTGAACTGATATACATATATGCAACCTGTAGTTTGAAATACTCAAAAATAAAGATCAGATCAGACAATAGTGTCCTCAGTGTATCATGAACCCACCTAACCCCTCAACCTACTCTGCTACCCAATGACCTGAGGCAATTCTATGATACTTGTTCCTAATTCAGTGCAATTCCACCAAATTCAGAACCTCAGGACATGCTAAGTTGATATAAAATACTTCAGAATTATTTTGGACACTACAATCGCTGTACTAAAAGTATTATCTCACAAGACATTCTCAAAACAAGATTAAAAAAACATCCTAAACTCTCTCTCTCTCTCTCTCTCTCTCTCTCTCTCTCTCTCTCTCTCTCTCTCTCTCTCTCTCTTTTATACACACTAGTGAATTTGACTACTTTGAGAGAGAGAGAGAGAGAGAGATAAAGGCTGTAACAACACACCATGCAAAGAGAGAGAGAGAGAGAGAGAGAGAGAGAGAGAGAGAGAGAGTGCATGGGAGCTGGAAGGAGGAATGGCAAAAGAAAGGAGAGGAGACGGGGAGAAGGAGAAGGAGGAGGAGGAAGAAGGAAGGGAGGGAGGGAGGAGGGGGACAGAAGAGAGGGAGGGAGGCAGGAGGAGGGTCAGTCATACGTCACTCATTCCCGTGGGAGACATGGAGAGCTGCAGAGAGAGAGAAAGAGAAAGAGAGAGAGGGAGAGCAGGGAAGAGCTAGAGGAGGAGGAGGAGGAGGAGATGTGGCCCACCGGTCAATACCTTCGTCTTACATCTTTGTCCCCGAATGGCTTTACGGGGACTTTGATGAGACGTCTTGGCGTTCTTTGTTGTCATAGGGATGTATATGTTAAGCAGAGAGAGAGAGAGAGAGAGGGGGAGACAAAGGCACGGACGGAGGGACCAAGTGCTCGTTGTCTGATCTTCATTATTTTTTTTAGCCTTCTCTTATTATTTCTTTCATAATCCCACTTTTTTTTGTCCTCTTGTCTTTTTTGGGGTCATTCTTGTCGTCTTTCTTCATCTTTCTTGCTCGCTTTTTAGTTTATATTCGTGTTATTTCTCTTTTGTTTCTCTTTTTCATCTTCCAGTTAGTCACTTTCTTTTTGTGGGTGTATAAGTGAAGTATTGTACTGTTGAAAGATGAATGCTCTCTCTCTCTCTCTCTCTCTCTCTCTCTCTCTCTCTCTCTCTCTCTCTCTCTCTCTCTCTCTCTCTCTCTTTACCCTACGCCCCTGTCCACCCAGCAGTGAATGGGTACCAGGTATTAATCGGGGGTTGTGTCCCGTCCCAATGGGGTCTGTTCCCTTCAATAATTCCTTCCCCTTCTCTCTCTCTCTCCGGTATATGACCACAGATGTTGCGCCGACTAAACGAAACTTTCCAACTTTTTACTCTCTCTCTCTCTCTCTCTCTCTCTCTCTCTCTCTCTCTCTCTCTCTCTCTCTCTCTCTCTCTCTCTCTCTCTCTCTCTCTCTCTCTCTCTCTCTCTCTCTCACACACACACACACACACACACACCACCACTAACAACAATAAAACAAGCAGTAATTAATTCTACAGTACAATAAGTAGAGTAGGAAGAGTATACCCAAAAAGTTTATAACCCCGACAAACCTAGAAAAGAAGAAAGCAGACGATAGATAGATAATTAAATAGATAAAGTTGACAAATTGCGAGGATTAAGCAGCATCGATTAACATCCCCCGGAGCCCAGTCATCACCAAGAACTCCCTCTCTTGTCCTGTCTTTTTTTATTTTTTATTCCCTTGCTTTTTCTCGTTTAATATCTCCCCTTCTTATAATTCCTTCCTCCCTTCCTCGATCCTTACCTTCCTACGTTCTTTAATTCCTTCCTTCTTGCGTTCTTCCTTTCCTTAACTCCTTCCTACTTTTCAACGTTCTTTCCTCCTTTCCCTATAATTCCTACCTTCCTATAAGTACGTTTTTTATTTCCTTCCTTTCTTCCTTCATGCTTTCTTACGTTCTTTCCTTCGTTCTTGTCTTCGATCTTTCGTTCTTCCCTTTCTTCCTTTTTTCCCACTTTTCTACGTTCTTTCCACCTTTCCTAAATTCCTACCTTCCTACGTACGTTTTTTGTTTCCTTCCTTTCTTCCTACGCTTTGGTCCCTTCCTTCATGCTTTCTTACGTTCTTTCCTTCGTTCTTCTCTTCTTTCGTTCTTCCCTTCCTTCCTTCGTTTCTATTTTTCTACGTTGTTTCCTCCTTTCCCTAATTCCTACCTTCCTACGCACGTTCTTCGGACCTTCCTTCCTCTCCTTTAAGTGACTCGATCTGCTCTCCCCATATCTTTTTACATTCCTTTTAGCTACTTGTGATTATCTCGTCTTATATTGGCACATGGTTTACCTCTATGTTGCGTGTTCCCTTATCCGTCTATAGTACTTCCTTCTCCAACACGTACCGTACTTATATCTTCTGCCTTCCCTCATATGAAATTCCATCTACTGTTTTTTGTTTATTTGTTTGTCCTTTTACTTCATCATTCCAATCCCGTCATCTATATTGAAAACCCGAGTTCGTATCCCGGTCTGGGCAGTCGGCGTGCAAGCCCACCCAGCTGTCCATCCCTCCTTTTGGGCTAGTCGATAAATGGGTTCCTGGAGAAGCCCGAGGAAGGCAAACTGTTGGCCAAATGTCACCTTAGCCCTGTGTCATGTTAATGGGTCCCCCCCCCCCCCCCAGTCCCCACCCCACAGGCTCAAAGGGCCAACGCGACAGAGATGAGCATCGTCGCCATGCACAGCTATGGCGTTTAATTATGATCCCAACTTTACCTTTACCTTTTCCCTCATGACTTAATTTCCTCCCCGCACTAGAAGACGCATCACACTTTCCAGAGATTATCACGTCAGAAGAAAATAATACAGCTGCGATAAAATGCTGAAGAAGCCACCCACTAAATGCATGAATGAAACGCACCAAATAAAATATGTAGTGTTTCCCCTTCTCTCTATTCCTTTCGCTTCCACTTAACGATCGCAATATCATCACCGTCATAAAATAATCGTCTAAGTCATTTTTCAGCGATTTCCAGGTTTTTGTCTACATCAATTTATCAACAAGTGACGCCCATTTCTGTATAGTTGCCTTCGTCATTCAGGGTTTGAGTGTTCTAGAACTGGCCTTTTCATTTCTGCCTAAATTTTAAGTCAAATGAGATAATGGCAGTTCTTTTCTGATTTCCTGTAAGGTAGAAAATAATGACTTTGGCGGTTTGTTTACGAAGGCGACGATATACCCTCATCTCCCTGCTCTGTTAAATGTTCAAACTCCTTCTGTTGAGCAAACTTTCAAATTCTACCTCCCCGCATGCCTTTCCTCCCGCAACATACCCTCATCCCCCCACGTGGCACCCGATTCCTCCCTCCCTCCCTTGGCTCCACGTGGGGTGCCAAAGCCGTCTGGTGCCAATGCCAAGCCTGCCTTTCCCCCCGAGACCATCACTGAGGCTGCACACACGCCCATCGCCTCGCCGCCACCATGCCGCCCAAGTTCGATCCTACTGAGATCAAAATAGGTAAGTTTTTCTCTATTTCTTCTTTTTTTCGAAATTGTGATGTTTTTTTTCTGTCTTTAACTCCACGAAGTCAAAAGGTGTGAGATGTGAAAAAAAAGTGTTGTTTGTTGGTTTATTTATCGTTTATTCTTCTTTCTCGATTGATTTTCAAAGTTTCGAAATAGTTCAGTTAAAGTCGTGAATATAAGTAAAGCTATGCCTGCCCTTCGATCATCTGAGGTAGGCCCATAGTGATTAATTTTCTATAGTATGATGTATTTAGGCCTATCTAGATCACGTCCCTCTAAACATGGAAATTGGAAGTGATGTTTTCGAAATTTGGCGAAAGAAAAAACGTTCAGAAGCTACCGAAATTTTTCTTTCAATTTCGCCGTTGTAAGAGCGCTGGAAATACAACTTCTTCGCCATCTTATTAGCCCGTCTTTATACGGGGTCGCTGTTTTTGATGACCCGCCTCCACGTTCCTCTATCGCCTGTCATGTTAGTGTTCAGGCCCTTTTCTCTCGTCTGCTGCTATGCATTCCTTTCATATCGTGTTAGGTCTTCCTCTCCTTCTTCTTCCCTGCACTTCCATTTCCAGTATTCTCCTTTCGTCACTTTCTCCATCTCGCCTCAAAACATGCCCGTACAACGAAAAAACAAAAAAAAATAGAAAAAGTGACGATTAAGAAAACAATCATAATAAAAAGAAAAAATCGTGACTCCCCAACAACCAGCGATGAAAGTACACAATCTACCAGTGCAGTGGAGTGATACATAACGCATAGGAAAACAATACCTACAACACCCACTCGAGGGCGTAAGCTGTGAGCAGGAGGCTGACGGTGTAAGACGTAAACGATCCGCTCCCCCACGTGTTTCGCCTGCCGGGGGTTAAATTTAGACGACGCGGGGCACCAGTCATGCTCTCTCTCTCTCTCTCTCTCTCTCTCTCTCTCTCTCTCAGTAGACTGAAATATAAATAGGCTACTCTGCAAAATTAATATTTGTGAATAATCCCCCAAAACAACAGGTATGGGCAAGGGCACACAACACCCATCTCGTCACATTACCTATAAACACGGCGAATCCGCGGTCAGGGTTCGGATCCCGACTGGAGCGGTTGGCGCACAGCTCAACCAACTGTTCACACTCCCTATCAGGCTCCTGGTAAAGGTAAACTGTGGTAACCCATATGTCACACCTGCTTTGGGTCCCGGGGTAATGAGTTGTTACCCGCCACAGGCTCACGGGCCAATGCAACGGAGATGAGCACGGCGGCCACGCGCGACTAATGGCGTGTGCTCCCAACTTTACCTATCAAAAAGGTTTACCTTTTTTTCAAAAACAATAATATAACTGGCCTAATGCCATCAAACTACTACCTATATTTTTTTCTTAATTATTTTATAGTCAATAATCCCGTTCACCTTTTTCCATCATCGGGGACAAAGAAAAGGAAATATGAGTGCCATGCCCCCCCCCCCACCCTGCCACACTCATAACACTTCACCGTAGCCCCCCCCCCCCCTGCTTAGGCGTAACGCTGTTTTTGAACACACCTCTTTATCTACAAACACTTCGCCTGCTATATCAATTCGAATGGCAATGCTTCACCTGAATCATTACATTGTGCTACCTGGAATATACACACACAGTTTCTCATGAGACAGGATGAAGAGACGAAGAATAATAGACATATAGGCTACTTGCATCTACTTTGGAATAAAATTTATCAATTATATCTTAACAATGTAAAGCGAGATCGGTCTTTGGCATGAATCCGCTCTTTCCCATGTAAGAGGAAGTTAATCCGAAGAGAAGACAAATCTTATGACGATCGAGAGGCCCACCAATAACATTAGAACACCGCGGGCCAGTTTACCATCATTAGCTTGTTTAATGGTTAGATGATGCCGAAAATAAACGTAAATCACACTAAATCAAGTATAAAGAACAATCTATCAATCACAGAAATAAAGATGGAAGGGGTAAATAATGGCCACTTACCTTTTTCTCCTTTTCGCAGTCAAGTTGCGTGCCGTGGGTGGTGAGGTGGGTGCCACTTCCTCCCTGGCTCCTAAAGTGGGTCCCCTCGGGCTGTCCCCCAAGAAGGTCGGCGAGGACATCTGCAAGGCCACCACCGCCTGGAAAGGCCTCAAGGTGGGCTCCTGCGACCACCTTCCTTCCAGCGGCCACTACATCATGAAACTGTCTTATTGCGGCGCCCTCTGTTGCCATATTTTTAAATAGTTTGTCATTTTTTTAATGGGCCATACATTAAAGTAGATTTCGAGGAGTGTATCGTGACACCTCCGCCCGAAATTGACCTCTCTTTTGACCACTATTCTGAATTTTTCATAGGGACTGTTTAGCAGGCTTTTTTCTCATTAGAACTTTTTTTTCCCCTTAAGCAGCTTCCTTTCCTGAAAAAAAACTATATCAACATAATTTTAGGGCAGGGTATGTTTTCCAATTAAGACTGATTTCTTATTATTTCGTCTGTAAGGTCACGCCCACAACAACCCTTTGACTACCCAATGATATGTATTCAGTTCGGTTGTTAAAGTAGCTGGCTTATGATTATTCAGCAAAAACAGTTCACTTGAAAGGTTAGGATTGACATTTGCCTGCATTTATATAGGTATATAGTAATCTTGCGATGGGCTGGGATTATTCGATCGCTATGAAACTGTGGGGCATTGTTAAAGGCCTACGATGATCTTTTAATCGCACCTAAACTTTCACCTTAACGATAATTATGTATTTTCCATCTGGCTCTATCTCATTAACCTGAATATCGATGAAAGCACATCAGCTGAGTGAACGTATATAGCACCTCTCTACGTACAAAAAGGCAAGTGATTCCCATTATTATGCCATCAACTTTAATAGGGAATCAATAAATTTAAACTCCTACAATGAATTACTCCGCTACGAACATGTGTATACTAACAGCTACTAATTAACTCCTGCAATGAATTACTCCGCTACGAACATGTGTATACTAACAGCCACTAATTAACTCCTGCAATGAATTACTCCGCTACGAACATGTGTATACTATAACAGCTATTAACCATCTGTCCAGGTGACCGTGAAGCTGACCATCCAGAACCGTCAGGCGCAGGTGGAGGTGGTACCCACGGCCGCGGCCCTGCTCATCCGCGCCCTCAAGGAGCCGCACAGGGACAGGAAGAAGGTGAGGAATTATGCACTCCCCCCCAAACCCCTTCCCCGCAATCAAGTCATCCCACATTGTCATGCACCTACCTTTCCTGTGCACAAACCCTGCACTAGGTTGGTATCTTCATGGTCATTTTTCACTTTTTTATGCCAAATCCTTATCATCCACCATTACCAGTTCACTGAAGGACCAAAGAATTTTCCAATGTTCTCTACCTCCATCAGGTTAAGTGTACCCCATCCTGTTTCACTAAAAGCACCGATTCCATTCATACTCCCTTTTTTTACTGTGTGTGGGCTGGATTGCTATTAATATGCAGTTTTCTTCACAAAAGCATAGATGTTTGTAATGGATTAGAGAAGTAATGACAGTTGTGCTCATAAATTTAAAAAATGCTGGAATATGTTGGTATGGAGACAGGACACTACAAGCATAGATCAGGGCCTGTACACTACAACTCAGTAAGTCCACACATTCAAGCCTCTCATTCCTGCCTCAAGGTGAAGCACGTCAAGCACAACGGCAACGTGAGCTTTGAGGAAGTGATCAACATCGCACGCATCATGAGGCCACGCTCCATGGCCAGGACCCTGACGGGCACTGTCAAAGAGATCCTGGGCACTGCAAACAGTGTTGGTTGCTCCATTGAGGGACAGAGCCCCCTGGAAGTACAGCAGGCAGTGGAGAATGGAGAGATGGAAGTGCCTGACGAGTAGCAACTTGGTGCTGACAGGTAACCTTACTGTCAGGTGGCGTGTGCTGGGCCTGGTAACCGACACCAGTGATGAGGAAGCACTTACAGCATTCACTTATGCAAAATTCAATCGAATGTAGAAGTTGACCCCTAAAGCTATATGTTAACCTGAAGAATAAGTTTAATGCCCTTGAAAAGCAGTCTCTGTAAAATTCTTCCCCTAACCTTGGCTTTAGTCATTCAAAAATATTTAAATACGTACTTCTCCATAAGTACTTGTGGTACTTAGATTAAGTCTGTCCTTAATTTTCAGGTAAATTATTAAGTATTAAATATGTAACTTTTAATCTTGAATTTAACAACTCATTGATACTGGATCTACCAGCAAAAGAGAAGCCTTTTGTTTGTGTGAGCCATCCAGTACAAATATACACCTTCAGAGGGTCAAATGAATAAGAGAGCCATGTTCTTGAATGTGGAAAGGTGCTGCAACAAATATATGAATATTTGTAATCTACAAGTGAAGGTTCCTCTGGCCCAGCACACCCATGGCAGTAGGGAGTAATCAGGTTGGGGTTGGCATCCCATCCACCCATTCAGGGCAACTTTATGGACTGTTGAAGCCCTCGCTGACTCATAGATATTACAGTTTCAAATAAGATCTAGATAATGTTTCCAAATTAATGGTGAAGATAAGGGAAGGCTGACAGAATGTTTGGGGAAGCTTAAGCTCCTCAAAGCCCCCCTTGGCACTGCTACTGTGGAGGATTAAAGTATTTCTCATCATCCTACCACAAAATGTCCAGATGAAAGATTTGACAGATATAGACAGCCTGAAGTAGTTTTGGAATATATACAAGCAAATATATATAGATATATATAGCAAATATATAGAAGCAAAACATGATATCTTTTGAGGCTTCCCCAAGGCCTGTAGCCAGTTAGTTAGCTGAGGGCCAGTCACTCTTTGCCACGGGGAGAAAACCTCGACAACAAATCAATGAGGGATTACTCTTAGTCATCCCTTTGTTTCCCTCATTCTCTGAGGTACTTACACTTACATTCTTCTATTTTCAGGGAGTTATAGTCAATAAAAAGAACTACAGTATCAACTGCATCTTCCTCCTGATCCTTTTACCCTTCAGTCCTATCGTGCAGTGTTGCCCATTGATTTCTCCAATTCAACATTCCTTAATATGTACAGTGGAGAACAGGGCCTCATGGCATAGGGAAATACTCACACTGTCAGATCACATTCATCCCTTGAAACACTAGATAAAAAGCAAAATAGCACTACTAAACAGATGTTTATTACATAAGAAAGTCACTAATGTAGTCTTATTTGCTATTTCACATTTATCACAGTTTTATGAAAGGCACAAAATATCTGTAGAGGAAAAAAAAATGTCTGTAAGCTACCTGAGGTCCAAACACATTCTGAGGTACAGTCAAACCTCGGTTTACGAGTTTAATTCATTCAGAAATATTGCTCGCACACCAAAACACTCATAAACCAATACGAATTTCTTCATTTAAATTACCGTATTTCGGGGCGTATAACGCGCTGCGGCGTATAATGCGCACCCCAAACTTTGAGACAATAATTCTGGAAAAAAAAATTCTTAAAATGCTCAGAAATATGTACAGTTAAAGAATATTGACGATGTACAGTTTCCCGAAATTGATATATTTTTGGTGTAACCTGTAGTGCTTAAATTGACAAGTGTCCTTGAATAAAGCAATGAAAATGGCGGTCGGGCTGGTGTTGTGAGAAATACATCCTTATACATACTGATGATGCACAGTTTCTGATATCATAATTAGCATATTATTCTCACCATCACTCGTAGGTTATGACAGACAACTAGGCAAGACACAATTCACACGGTTCTGGTGACATGCGGCATGTAGCTGTTTGTTGTATGGGTGTGGTTGTGTGGTATCGTCCGAGATGGGGGGGTGAATGGAAGTCAGTCACGTCCATTCCCATTGTTTTCTGCTTTGAGCACTCTCATCTAGCAGCAAACAAAGGGAACCCATGCTAACGTCTTCAACTTGTACAGAGACACGCCAGTCCTCGTTGGAAGACCGACTTGGTCAGCTAGGCTGACGCAAGCTGATAGTCGGTCTATTGAGGCCGTACGCACTTGACCATGATGGCCTCCATATAGCCCATGTCCCCACCTGGGGATGCTCGTAAACCAAGTCACCGCTTGTAAACCAAGGCATTTTATGGGGGATTTTTTTGCTCGTAAATCAAAACACACATAAACTAAGGCACTCACAAACCGAGGTTTGACTCTATATGATAGTCAACTGTCCAAAGCCAAAATGGACAACCTCTGTCCTCAACCTTGACCACTTGACCAACTAAAAAATGAAAGACTCCAACTTTCAAGGGATAAAAGTTCTGAAAATTACTTGAAATGCAACTGTATTTTCAAAACTATATAAAAAAGAAGCAGATCATATTACAGGATAGACAGGTAAGGAGGAGTACTCAAGACTCAGCAGGTGCCGAGAGTCTACTTGATGCGGGCCAGAACTTTGGCGCGACGGTCGGTGTTCTGGAAGAGGGCGCGCACCAGCTGCTTGGCCTCGTCCGGGGTAAACTCATGAGCCAGAGGACCTTTGCCCTGCGCCCACCGGTTTTCAATGTCTTGTAGACTTGCACCAAGGACAACTATGAGCTCAGAGAACTTCCCCCACAGCCTGACACAGCGCAGCACCTCCCCAGGGCCTGGGTCTTCCTCTCCCTCAACCTGAAGAGTGCAACAGGCTGGTCATCAAAAACTCTAGTCTTTCACCTATATCATCACTGAGAAGTGAAAATAGAGACCACTATTATCATAGACAGTTCTATTCAATGTCTTATTATTATCTCTGTTCTGAGATGATAAACACTGCCCCTCCAAAATTTACTTAACAAACTCAGTTGTAGAGAGGTTTGCCTGTACAAAATTGACAGCAATACTTATGATAATATTATGTAGGAGGCTAAGAAATGTCTGAGAGCACCAAACTACATGCCATTAAGAGCAAACACAACAACAGGTCATTACTTACCCTGAAGAGCGAGGGAACAAAGTCCTTGAGAAGGGTGAGGAGTGTGATGAGGGCAAGCGCTGCGTCTGCCGAGATGTCCTCCAGAGTCACTACTCGCGACACCACTTCCTCCACCACTGAACCCACCAGTCGACCTGTGTGGAATGAGGGCAAGAACTCAACTTATATTCAAAGGACATAACATTATAGGTAACTCACATGAAACTCTATAGCCTTCACCAAAAGCAGATATAGATATTGTACAATGTAAAAACTCCCTTGACTTTTAAGCAATAGTTACCCACCATTATGGAATGCCAACCAACTGTACACCAAATTATCATTTTTGTCTGTCATTAATCACATAATCCACACAACAAATTTCCTCTATGATAAAAGAGTATAAATCACTTATTACAAAGTTATGAAAATATTGGCACATTTTCCCTATTTAAATAGACAATGAAGATCTCAAATGAGCACTCCCATCACTCATTATTCCTCAAGTCTTCCCTCCCTCCCTGGCAGTCCCTGAGCCTCACTGATGGCCTTGATGTAAACGCCGTGCGGCAATACGTTCTGCCACACCCGGTGGAGGAGCTGCAGCTTGTGGATGACCTGCCTCATGCCCTGCTGCGCTTTCCCCGCTCGGCTGACGTCACACCCGAGGCTGTCCAGACCTGCACCACGACACACTCATAAATAACTTCAAAAACAAATGAAGAATAAAATATGATAACACTAAATAAAACAAAAAATATGTATGAATTTAACTCGTACATAACTAGGAAGGAACAGGGGAACAAAACATATGAAGGTCAACTTTCAATAACAACTGCTGATGAAGGCAATAGAAGTACTACACTCACAGACAGACTCCCGCAGTGTGTCAATAAGAGCTGCTCGGTGACCCTGCATGGCCTTGAGGAAGATGGAGGCGGCCATTTTCCGCAGCTCATGGGCCTGGTCAAGAGTGGTGACGGTGGTGGAGCGCAAGGCCTGGGGTAGTCGGGGCCGGTACTGGTGGCCAAGGAAAGTCGCATGGTGCGCCAGGTACATGCTGTTGTTGTGCACGATGGCTGAGGGAGAGAACAGCGGTGTGTAGAGAGGCAACATGAAGGAGGAAGTGAGGCTCCTTTCTCTTCCTTCTTGAACATAAGGAGTCTACAAGAGGGTGTTTAGATGGAACATTGTACAAGAGCTGGTACTTAAAACTGCTCTCTCTCTTTCACTCATCATCACATTTATAACTGCATTTATGGTCCTGGTCCAGTACCTGCCTGCTGGGGAAGGGTGGCCAGCTCATGGGCATGGGCGATGGGCACTACGCGGGAGTACAGGGTCAGGATGTTGTGGACAGTGTAGAGCAGTCTGCCGGCATACTCTGGGGAGCTGGAACACGCCTCCTCCAAGGTAGTGTAGATCAGCTCCACCAGCTCACACACAGATGAGCTGTCAAGGATAGGGATGCTTTACACTTAAGCAGGAATACAAAGTGACCCTGACCCCCACTCATCAATAAGGATACAAGTGATTTATTTCAGTTAATAAAAGAAGTATTCAGAAAACATGGACAACTGACAGGAAGACTAATTATATATATCCTGGCATGTACCCACTTCATGCTTGATACTCAAAACATGACTAAGGGCCCCTGCCTGGCCTCCTAGTGTTTTCAAATCAATGTGCTTTAGGATGAAACCTTTCCTTGGTCAAACTCAAACACATCAGTGTATCCCAAAGTGCTGAGCCTCACAAGCCAGTTGCACTATGACCTGACTGGCCTTTTGCTCACCTGATCTGGCACTTGGGCATGTTGAGGGATTTGGCAGCCAGGAGCTTCTCTAGCCGCATGGTGCTTTCTGCCAGCTTCCTGCCTGTCTCATCCTGGGAGGAGAAGAGTAACACACATCATCAAAACTTAAGGCTCAGGGCCAGTTCTAGCTAAAAGACTGCTTGGGACCCCTTTGTCTCTGGAGGCCCCAAATCTATCTTGTTGATAAAAATTAAGAAGCTATTTGATACTTCACTATCCACTGTTTGTTAATGTGTCGTACAGTAACACAGCTCATGCAAATACAGGAGAGGGTACATTAGAAGCCCCAATTGTAACCCTGCCTCGAGGTCCCCAGACAACTAGGACCAGCACTACTCTTGATCATGAAGTTATATGCTGTCACAAAATATATATGGCAACAGTGAGTCTAAATGCATAATTACAAAGAGACAGCATATTGTCTCCAACACAGTGCTGAAACACAACTAATTTCATCATTATATTTGGTGAGCAAGTGTACCTTCTGTAGTCTTCCTTTGCTGAAAGACTTTGTGAAGGGGAAGAAGGTGGTGGTCAGTAAGCTCCCAAGATCCATAATATGGCAGCAGTGTATGAGAAAATTACAAAACTTGTTAGATATCATATTCTTATGGTGCTAATTCAAATTCACCATAATAAATACTCTGAACTGTTACATTATGGAGTTAAAAACAAGCTGAGGCAGTAAGTCACCTGAACGATGAGTGGTCCACTGGGCTCGAGGGGTGTAATGGAGACAGTGACGTGCAGCGGCTGCTTCATGAGGGACCGTGCACGCTCCAGGATGTGTGCACAAGCCTTGTTACTGAACACCACATCCACATTGGCAGCATACTCCATGAGGGACTTGTCTTCAGCCTTAAAAAAACCTGCAAAATGCAGAAGGTATGACCCTCACACATCAACTCTGAGACTTCTAGCCTTAAGCATACAACATCTAAAATGTTGCCAATCCCTACACTAACTTATGACCCTACTACCTCCATACATTCAAACAGAATCTCTGATGGTATTATGTAAGAATTTTTCAGATTAAACTAGGACTACATCAACATACATTAATTATCATGAAATAGGATATGATACAGTATACAGAAAATTATCATAAATGTATAGTGTAGAAGACAAAGTTATCTTAAGAGCAATGAAGAGCTTCCTCATTGTTCATGCATTATGTGTAGTGTCCAAAAATCAGCTTTGCCTTCTGATAAAAGTTAATTAAAGCAGAAAAATGCAATATCACTCTGGATGTTTAACATCTGCATGGCATCCATCAGGGAGGGATAACAACCAGAAAGTTGTAGAGGTAAAATGATTTAAGAGGTGAGTCAACTGAAATAGGAACAAAATCAAAATTCAATTACCTTTTTCAACAAGAAAGTTTTGGAACTCCTCAGCAGCAGCTTTCACCTCATCAAACTTACTCAACTCTGCTCTGCTGTAAGGAACAGCATCAGCAATGCAGTCCTTGATAAGGAGGTGCTTGAGCTCTTCACCAATCTGTAAAAAAGAAATAAATAAGGAATTTCTTCACATGCAAACCCCTGAGTATGCAGGCCAAAATCATATCAACAACTTACATTTACAAAATTTCAACATAGCTATTACCAGAATTTCAAACAAGAGAAAATTCATTAAAATGGTAAAAATATTTCAAGGAAAATATCAAATGCTTATGGCCCTAGTACATCACCAACACAACAGAATACAAAGTGCAACTATTGACTCCAAGAGAAGTTCTGCTGGTGATCAAGAGCTTATGTAATTAAATTCAGTTTAAGGAGGCAAGCAGCATCAAGCAGAGGTACGAGGCCTACCTGATTCCCCAACATGTGCATGAGTGTCGTTGTGTGGTCACCTTTACTGCAGATGACCACAGACAGAAGACTCTCGTCCAGGACCATAAATAACTGTAAACACATCATGAGATTACTTTACTTCTCTTTGCTAACACACACACACACACACACACACACACACACAAAAAAAAAAAAAAAAAAAAAAAAAAAAAAAAAAATATTTATCAAACAATTGAAACAAAAAATTAAAGATGGTGGTGGCACTTAGATATACAGAGTTTATTACAGACATATTTTACTCACTGCACTATCTATAATGCATGTGTGTATGTGTGAAAATACTGCCGGGTCACTCACATTCTTGAGCTGCGAGAACACCAGGTTGGCAGGAAACTTGCCGGGACTGTCCTTCCCACCACAGGTCACCGTCACCACCATCCCGTCGCTGCGCTCCATTGCCTTCACCTCCGCCCCTTGCTGGACAATTGGCCTGAGGGAGACAAGGATGTCATGTAAGGAGAATGCCAGCTGTTTCTTCGTATACTAAATTTTCTCTTTACTCCTTCTCCTGCCTCCATTAAGTTTTCACAAGGTATCAACATAACTGGAACTCAAATGACCTAATACTATTTTTCAAATTTTTGTGGGGCAGTTTAGAAAAAAGTCCTTCTCTAGCATGTCATACCTATTACTATTTTCATTCTAATTATATCTTCCTCAGTCTACTTACCTCTTCCCTTCTGCAGTACTTCCCAACACATTGATTTCCATCCCTTCATTTTACCCTATCTGACCATCAAAACTATATCCAGCCTTCCCTACATCCTCAACACACACTCAGCTTCCTCACTCAAAGAAGTTCTTCATGAGGTTCCTCCCGAAGGTGGTGACTTGGCGGTGTAGCTCCCCCAGCACAAAGAGTCCACCCAACATCTGCTGTATATCCTTCCCACTCAAGTTGCTCGTCATGGGCTGCACCAAGAGGGACACTGAATAGCCTCCATTACTTTGTCGTTCCTCCTCCCATGTGAGAGTTTCCTGCCAAACCTGTGAGATAAGGGTTCTTTAGTTTTTTTATTCTATTTTGTCTTCTGATTTAACCCAGTAGCTGTGGGGATCATGCTTCTTAAAGGCCCCTCTAAGCGAGAAAAATGAGAAAAAATCATTACGCACACAAACCATTTCATAATATATATCAACACATTTGTGATTAGTTTATGCAGCATCTATTTTGGGGGGTTTATATCATGGCAAAAATTTGGCCCGTCACTGATACACGGTAAAGCCACAAATTTGTCCTGTCGCTGCAACCAGGTTAAGGAGCAATATACTAACAGATAAGAGAAATGTGTTCAGAAGAGAATAAAATGTGTGCAGTTTTGCATAACTTCACTAAAACATCCAAAATGGATAGACATTAATATTAATCAATAAAGTTAATACCAAAGCCATCTGCCCAGCCACTATCTCACCTCAGTGATGGAGTAAATGAGTTGTGTTCTCCCCATCACAAGTTCTTCCTTGAGTGCCTTCACAATATCCAGCTCACCTTCAATCTCCTTCTCTGATGCCTCAAGTAGGAGAGTCTCAACCTGTAATAGATATTTTGTTACAAGTAGATCTCATTTTTTTTAAATACAAAGGTAAGTATTGTTCCAAATAAATACACACTAGTTTATGAACACATTTACTATCCACTATAGTCATTAACTTCTAATCATCATTGTCATCCATTATTCCATGCATCAAATATTTACAACATTTAACCAAGCCTGCAGACTTCCTCAACAAGGCATCTGTCACCTTAGCATAGTGTTCAGCAGCCTCCAGGAATCTGTGGTTGGACTCTGCCTTCTCAGCATCCTCCAGGTTGGTGTGGATGCAGAGGAGCATGTTGGCAGCATCCAGACTCCCCAGTACCTCCTTCCACCGCCTCACCACAGTGCCCACCTCCCCCACGCTGCCCTTCACACCACTGATAATCTGGGTATGAGGAGGGAAGCTGATGACTGTGTACAGACTTTGTTGCATATTCACCCCATTAAATGTTATTCTTCTGCAAATGGAAGCTAAATAAACAATTAAAGAAATGAAAAGAAGAAAACTAACTGATAATGTTTGATAAATGGACAGACTTTACCTTTGATTCAAGTAAGATCATAAAGTGCCCTGATCATCCTAACTAGAAAAAAAATCAAATAAAATGCCTCCACAAACTCTCAGGTGGCATGAGCTTGTGATGTGAACCTTAATGACATGACTCACATCCTGGTCAATGGAGGTGTGGAGGTCAGTGACGTTCTGGAGGGTGGAGCTGACCCGCTGCTGGAGGAGGGCCGTGTCGGATATGGCAGAGGTAAGCTCCACATAGCGTGAGCCCAGCGCCTGCAGGACACCCACCCGTGCCTCCTCTGCCTGCCTCACAAGCTCCTCCATCTGCCCCTCCAGCCCTATCTTGCCCACCTTCTCCCTCCCGCCCCTTCCTGTGGGAAAGATAAAGGTGGTGTGCAAATGGTATCTCACTTTTCCTTTTTCTTCCATCATTTGTATTGTGCATAAAGCACAAGATAATTAGCAATGTCTTTCCAAAATAAAAGGAAGGCAAATTTAAAGAGAACTTAGATTTCTACTTACTAATAGAAGCCAAAACATCCCCAACAAGTGACATTCTTCAAAGTATCAGCAGCTTTAGGCTGCTTTATCCTGTAAGAAAAAGGATTGACAAGAGTTATATTTTGCATTAAGATTAACCCAAATACCTGCAACTGAAACTGATCACCACCTGGCCATGCAAGTGTCTTGGAAGATTCATTTTCATGAGATTCCTGACAAACTATCTGGGGAACTAGCAGAGCAGCTTGAAGGGCCACCTAAATTACTTCATATGCCTGCAAAAGAAATAACATTTCACTGTATTGCTTCTCAACAAATGCCTCCCAAGCCTAACCCAGGCTGGTACTAAATCTAACCTAATCTAACCTGACCTAACCTAAAACTAAATCCAACTTGTGCTCCATTGCCAAATACAATAAAAGAAAATAAATCTCTCGATATATCCACCCTAGACCATATTTTAAGAAATTAAAATTTCACAAATGAGTGATTTGTGATGAAAAGTTACATGAGTGAGTGTTGTACATGCACAAAGTAATTCATTTGGCACAAGGGAATCCTTCGCAGTGGGGCGGGTGTAGTTCTGTAATAATACCCACGGGGGGTCATGTGTCAGGGCTACGCAGTTCGGCAGTCAGGTCAGGACCACAAGGTTTAGGTGTCAGGGCCAAAAGGTTGGGGGTTCATGTCAGGGCCACAGGGTCCGGGTATCAGGTCAGGGCCACAGGGGGCCGAGGTGAGGGTGTGCAGCAGCAGAGGGACGCTGCTCCGCCCACACAGTCACCTCACAGCCGCTACACATGACTCGCTGCCTCCCACCACGGCCAGCACCAAACGTGAGCCACAGCACGGTGGTCACACGGGGCCTCACCTGTGGCAGCGACGCTCGCGGATCCCCGCCCCACACGGCAGCCAACAATAAAGGTTATTCCGCCAAGTGGCCGTTCAAACCCAGGGTTGCAAGGTCTCGCGAGGGCCGCGGCCAGCTGAGGGCGAGGGGAGGCCTGCAAGTTCACGCCTTTATAACGCCAATAATACAGAGAGTGGAAGTCTGTTTATCGACAATCTCCGTAATCAACTACACGAAATTGCATTACTTACCGAGAAACTCAATAAATAACCACGACATCGCCTTATTTACCAAGCGCTCGATACAGAAAATAAAAATCAGAATCAGCAGGGAAGGTCAGGTAGCAGGCAGACTGTGGTCCTAGAACTGTGCACATGCATCTCCAGAAGGTTTACCTCCATCTAGAGAGTCCCTTGATAGAGCGTGCCGAGTGCTGTTGGCCGCCCAGATTTGGCCCTTCATGCACCGCGCCAACTTTGAACCGAGGTATAGGCCTAAAGATTACATTTTCCTATTTTGGTAGCGGATCCTGCTGCTTTTTAATGTAGCAGTACCTTACTAATTAACCTTCCGCTTAGCAACAGGCCGGCGAGGGGATAGAAGGTAGGCCCTATATAAATTTCATGCAAGCACACTATAAGACGGAGTTGTGCTTTATAACGGTCAGTCGCCTTGGAAGAAAACCATCCCGTTGGCCAGCAGGTTTATGCCAGATATGCAGTATGTGTGTCCTGCTATGTGAAGTAAACAACCTTATAACAGGACTGAGGTTCTATTGTTCAGACGAACTGTATATATAGTTACACCCTGTAATAAAACACACTTAGCTAAACACTTAACAATACACAACGAAAATAATTAACAGTTTTTAGCACCACTGGGCCCAACTATAAGAAGACAAACAGCACACACAAAAAAACATATATACACACAACACAAATACCTTGGAAAAGCAAAGGACTTTCATTGCAATAGCTACAGCCTATCTATAGTGTGTGTGTGTGTGTGTGTGTGTGTGTGTGTGTGTGTGTGTTGACACAAAAAAGAGAGCAGCACGGCGAGTAATGGAAGCAGTAGGCTACGTGCCCCTTCCCACACTCCATCATATTGCTTTGCACTAATTTTCTCATCATCGGCTAAAGTTTACTGCAAGCGGTAACAGAAAGGAGACAAAGTGCCTTAATTGGCATTGATGGAGCTTGCATGGGTAGTGTGTCAGTCACGCAGCCTGTGACAAGTATATCATTAAGTCGAACAGCTTATGACGTATACCGAGGCAGTGTTCCTCCCTGCAGGCAAGGTTCACTCTGACGGTAATGTTTTACAGCGATAAGTATTGTTATAGTCCATCCATCACAGCAGCAGCACTCAACAAGGAGCACCTAGACTTGTCTGAAGTCTCTCTATCAGTACCCTCTGAGCGCTGCCGCCTCTCAAGGTCGTCGGCAGCCCGCCTTGGCACACTTTCATCACAGGCTGCGTGCGTGGGTTACTGAGTGCCTATACCGAGACAGTGGCTGATCGTAAGACTAATAATAATCACCTGTCACTTTCATACGGCACATTCTGACGGCTGGTGACCGAATGCATGATAAAGTGTAAGGACGTAATGGTGGGTTGGCGACACTTGTTGTAGACACAAACTGTCTCTCATTTAGTTTTCCAGAGCCCACTCCATGCCAGCTGGTTGTTAGGGGAAGGTGTGAAGGTCTGACACAAGTGTGCTCAGTTTCAGTGGGCAACCCGTATGGCTGTGAAACAGAAATACAAAAGAGAGCATGGGCTACTGTTTGAAAAGCGCGGCGAGTAACAGGCCCAATAATGGCGTCCACGGGTTGGTTGTTGTTCACCTCCACAACGGGGCCCACAGCGATCACTGCGGCTGCTTGCAAAAACTATCTCCATGTAGAAACGCCTAATATTTTACCCAGGAATTAATAGCAAGTAACTGAACCAGACTCCCCAGATCTGCTAAATAACCCTAGTTGCATTTGCCTTGAGTGTCGGGGTAAGAGTGTTCACCAAGGGGCCACAGGCTCGACGACCAATGGGGCGGAGATGAGCACTGTAAAAAAACTGAAGGCAGTGTTTAGATTAAGAGGAGAGCATGGCTATTCACCAAGGCCAGCTCGAGGCTATTATCCGAGCAGCAATTCTGTTGATGTTGAACACTTCTGTCACTATTTATCGAGGAGGTCGGAAGGTGATAGGTATTCTAGTTTTAGTGGTGATAAATTACTAATTTAATGGTTACAAGTTAGTTAGTAGTGATAGGTTACTATCTGTTAGGTTAAGGTAGGATTGTTGGGTTATAAATTGCGGTAATTGTGGAGATTGACTCCGCGCCTCCAAAATACGATATTACGCCTCCATATTATAGTTAAGGGACGAAATACATGTCTCTCAACCATAATATGAAGATGCAAGTACTTAAAAGTAAAGAAAAAGGCCCAATCCCCTTCCCCTGACGATCTTGGGGGACCCGTGGGAAATCGGGGTGTTTGGGTGGAGGAGCATATTTAAACTACCCCAACCGAATTTTACATAACTTAACCTCTAACGGGACCCCTCGTCCCCCCTCCTAACCCCCCACATGTATGATGTGCCAGTAAAACTAGAGAAGTACAACAGTACGTGAGACCTTGGAAAGGTTATTATTCTAGTGGGGGCAATATTGGAGGCGCATAGTGAATCTCCATATTTACCTGAATAGCTCTTAGCTAATCACGGGGTGATTGGTTACTATTAGTTGGTGTTAGATTATCATTTGTTAGGTTGAGTGCATGGCAGAGATCTTACCCAGCTCAGTGAATAGCCTTTGATTATGAAAGAGAAACAAGAAAGTTGCCATTGTCAATACTCATTGTCTCCCATATCTGAACAGACACATGGTGCGGGCCCCTCCACTCCTCTCCTGAGTGATGGCCACCACGAGCTACACCCGAGTCCTCGTCCACCTGCGGCGGGCCACGCAGGAGGCACCGTACTCCTGTGCTCGGTTCAGTGAGTGCATCCTGGACTCCCTGGGCCTGGCAGGGGAGGGCCTGGTGGAGTGCTCACTGCAGGATAATAGACTGCTTCTACAGAGTCCAGCAGAGAGTAATATTTCCACCTCTACTGGAAATACTAAGCCGTCACTTTATAAAATTATGGCAAGTGCCTTTTTACTGATAATCCTAATCTATGTGACATGGATCAGAGACATGAGTGCACAATGAAGTCTAGCAAAGGCTTGAATCAGTATACTATAACTGTATGGTATGTGGCCAACTCTCCTCCACCAGCACCCACCGTTCTGTCCCATCCATCACCTGGACGAGGAGGGGCGGGACTGCCTTCCCCCTGAGATAGTGGAGCGTGGGGTGGATGTCGGGGTGGCTGTACTCCTGGAGTCCAGTGATCACAAACTCTTGCTCACACATCGTGCCGAACACATGAGGACCTTCCCAAGCATCTGGGTGCCTCCAGGAGGTCATGTGGGTATGTGTTACTGGTCTGACTAACAGAGATTAACTGAGCCCTGCATCTACACTAAGCACTCATTAAAACTGAGCCCTATAGAATCACAAGGGTGCAAGCACCACCATGACCAAAGGAGAGATTTTACCAGCAACAGGTTGTGGTGTGACAGGTCTTAATGATTATTTGACAGGGTCCAGATGTAAAACATTTGTTTAACCCGGTAGCAGTGACGGGCCAAATTTGTGCCATGATATAAGCCCTCCAAAATAGATGATACATAATTTGATCACAAATGCTTTGATATATATTATGAAATGGTTTGTGTGAGGGGTGATTTTTTCTCATTTTTCTCGCTTGGAGGGACCATTAAGAAACATGATCCCCGCTGCTACCAGGTTAAGGTAGTAAAATGGGTGATCACTGTTGGGAATAACTTTAAAGTTTAGGGCACAAGAACACTAAGTTTCTTTCTCTTGATGAATTTGTTCTTTGAGTAACAGAGGATGGAGAGGGTCTGGAGGAGGCTGGTTTACGGGAGCTTGAGGAGGAGACGGGACTGTTGGTGACTGAAGAAGAAAGAAAGAGCAGCCACATCCTGGGACTGTGGGAGTCTGTCTTTCCTCCTGTGCTGAGTATGGGGGACCCCAAGAGACATCACATCGTGGTGTATCTACACATCACCCTCGGCAAGACTTCAGAGCAACTCAATAAAGAGTTCAAGGTGAGAATGTACAGTAAAGTTTTTCATTTGCTCTCATCAATGAATATTTTAGTACAATTGTTTCATAGAAAAAGATGAACTTCTAACCAGTATGTACTTGAAAATACTCCCTTCAGTTGTGTCCAGAAGAAGTTGATGCAGCTGCCTGGCTCTCAGTGAACCTAATTAGACTGGCTGCATTTAATGAAGATCAGGATGACAAGTCAGAAGCAGACGACTGCAGTGAACTCATCCCAGTCACACTTGTAAACAAGGATGGAGGCAAGTTCACTCTTGTTTGTTTGTCTTTACAGTTAGCGTTATGCCTTAGCTACTTGTTCTAATGGTGATTTTGTTTAACGTCGTAACAGTTAGTGTCTTATTGTCTGTTTTTAGAGCACGTGGAAGGAACCGTGGAATCATCCACCCTGACAAGGACTCAGGAATCACATCAACTAACTCCTGGCAGGATAAGCACAGGCAGCAGGTCAGTCATGTTCCTTACTGTCATGACCCCTTTGGAATGTTTTGATTGGCACCGCTGGTTGATGTGTAGCAGCAGTTTTAGGCTGTTAAGAGGCGCTGGTAATTGGCACCAGCTTGCACATGAGTGGGTAGATTTTTTTATAGTAGTATTAATGTATTTTCTTGCACAACTCATGCAAATACAATTCCACAGATGCAGGTTTAAATCTAGGCCGGACTAGTCTGTTCACATTAATGTTTCCTCAGAGATTTGAAGATAAATGTGTACCTGGGTAAACTTGAGCAAGATAGACAAAAGTAGCTTAGGTATAACAAGTAGTCCATTTTTTCAATGGTCGAAGTATTCACATTTACCACAAGCTTAATTGCTCAACATGATTGAGATGACAACCCAGGCAATTCAGAGGACTGTATGCCCCAAGTTTAACCTTCAACTTGTGGTACATGTTATCCTTCAGTACTCTTACTGGAATGAAGTCCCAGTCCCAGTTAGGGTTAATGGATAGCATGTGGATGTTCAGCTTCTCGTAATTCATTTATACAGACTCCTTCTACCTTATGTCTTAATGCAAGATCTGTAAGCCATGTACTTTCCACCCTAAATTGTCTCATTCTTTCCACCCAGATATGCTCTTTCCCTGTGGCTAAGTCAACACCTGACGGAGGTGGGTGACTCAGAAACCTCTCAGCAGCATCTGTATGGAAAATTCATGCAGGTGGACACTGCCAACCCACCTCAAAAGTCTAAAGTCTAATATTTGCAGTCCTGTTAAAGAAAATATGTAATGCCATATTCCTCTTCCTATGGGAGGGTAAAATTGGATACCCAAAGTTCAATTTCCTCTCTCTCAGCCCCTAAACTGAATGTTCTGTAAATCTTCCCCTGTATATGAGAAATGTAAAATAGTGTATATAAAATATTTACATATTTAATGGAACATTTCTGTATGGGAATCAAAGGAATCTGTAGCTTTATAATTTATTAAAACCACTAATAACAGATTACTTATATAAGGCTGAAGTGAGTGTTTTCCCTTATCAGTGATGGCATGGTTATTAACGCTTGTTTCTGAGGAGGAAGAGGGCCAGCTGCTCCTGCTCGTCCACCGGCAGTGACTCCAGGGTGTTGCTCTGTGCCAGCCGCGCCCTCTTGGCCTCCCTCGCCTGCTCTTTGGTCCGGCGCTTCAGACTAGAAAACAATCATTATGAAGATCAATAAAACTTGCTCCATACTGAGCAGGGTTTGGGAGAAGCAAGGAACTGTGTGACTGAAAGTAGTGTCAGGCAGCCCTTCCAAGAAGAAATACAACCAGTCAGTATTGTACTATACACCCCTTCCACTGCTCAAGAAAAATACATAAAAAAGTAAATAGATAAAATGAGAAATAAGTGTGGGTTATCAGTTATGGGTGTAGATTTGAACCCTTTAAAGTAGGGAATCCTCATTACTATAGTAGTTTCCTTTTACCTTTTGTTTTCCAGTACTCACGGTGGCCTTCATTTGTGTTACTTATCACAACTCAATGCCCTTTTATGACATTCCAACAGCAAGCTATCTGTTAAATTCTCATACACGTCAAATATACCTCTTCTTAGGTTGTGGTTGCTCTTCTTCCTCCTCACTGTCTTCCTCATCTTCATCCTCCTCCTCCTCCTCTTCCTCTGCGGAGTCACCAGTCTTTCCATAATGCTCATCAGGGTCAGGCAAGTCATCGATGATAGCTTGAGTGTCATCGTCATCAATGTTGCTGTCCTCGTCCACGTCGCTTTCTTCCATATCTGCTTCATCATCACTTCCACCTCTCCTGAGCTTTGCATTCTTTTCCTTTTCTTTTCTCTTCTTTTCCCTGGTGAGAAGAAGTGGTTAGTACTGCTTTGTAATATCTCAAAGAACACAATATTTGTAGATCTCATTCATGCGATTTGAGTCGTAACCCCTTGACTGCGGATTTCCTACAAGAAGACATCACCAAGCTACAGGAAAAAGTGGCTGCTACAATTCAATGAAGAAAATGTAAAGTCATGCACCTTGGGAGGGGATATCCAGCATACCATTACCGCATGGATAACACTCCACTATCCACCACGGAGGCACCTGGGAGTATATGTTACCAGGCTACCAGTGAAAGCCAAATCCGTGTCAATTGCAGCGGACGGGTTAATGGAGTTCTAAATGTGAAATACTATATACAGCTTAACAATATTTAAAAATATGAAAAGGAGTGATGGATCATTATTAGAACTTCATTTTCAACAGGGAAAGAAAACTAAAAATGAACCCACAACTACTATTCAACTTCAACCAATGCAGTCTCTGACATTAGTTGTAACTCCATCCTCAGAATACTGCCATGTCTCAAAATGCATCAAGGGTCTAAGGCAAAACAGTGCTCTTCAATTCAGTAAGAGGAAAACAGCAAGAGTGGCACTGCATATCCTTTCTTAACACAACTTGAAACCAATCACTAAGAGATACCAGATAACCACCAACTCTTGCCACATTACTGACACAAACTCTCACCCTCTGCTCAACACTTGTGCAACATCTATCACAATCCTTGCTGTTAATTTAGCCACAAGTCATTAAAATTCATATTGAAAATTATATGCTCAGATGGAGAAAAAATAAACTTCCTATTAACTAACCAATTTTTCTCTTTCAACTTCACTGCATGGAGCCTTTTGTCAACTTTGTCCTCTTCCCTCATGATCTCCTTCAGTTTGGCAATGTTGATGCCACTTGTTTCTTCCGCCTGTTCCGTGCGTGCTGCCTCAGAGACCTAGGAAAAAAGGAACAATGTTTGGAAATTGTTTCTTGCCTCCTCCTTAGGGCTCTCTATTGCCTTTTCATTTCATTTCCAGTCTAGGCAAGGCCCCTTAATCAATTCATTACTAAAGCATCAAAGCTAAACACAAGCTTCATTGATTTGTTACCTGTTGTGTCCTTGGATCCAGTATTTCTTCCCCTTCCTCATCAAACACAACCCTCTTGTTTACTTGTAGGTTCTTTTTTAAGAGTTTCTTGACCACAGCATACTTGGTCAAAGGTTTCTTCTTCTTGCTTTCGGATTTCTGTGACTCTTCTGCGACTTGTGAATCTTGTGAGTCCTCTGGAGGGATATATATATTCTGGTCCTTTGCACTGCTGAGGAAATCGTCATCCTCATCACTGTCATCTGTTGAAAAAATATTATTATGTGGTGCTTCATTGTCAGCAGGAATAAAAGGTTTTCCACCTTATCTTCCTTATTTTTGCAAAGTATCAAGCAACAAATACAAAACCCATCCTCAATACACACCTGCACCAAAGTCAAGTGTCGTGAGCTTTGAGGAGAGGGCAGAAGTGCTTGGTTCAGACTGTGTTGTGCTGCTTGCTGGTGGCTTAATGGCTTTGTTGCCGGCCTTCTGCTTGAGCTGCTTCTCTATGAACCTTACCCTGGGGGTCACCACCAGACCGTAGGACCTGCACGAGGGAGGAACAGCTTCTATTAACAATTATCCATTATGGACAGAGTAGATTCTGGTCAGATATTTACCTCAAACTCTGCACTAGGTAAAAAACAAATAATAAGAGCTTTAATATGCTGGAAGATAACTATTTTAGTTGCAATTATACACCAAGACTTTGTCCCATAAAAAGTATGATGGATACTTACCGAGCAAAGGCGTCAAAATCAATGGATGTCACGTCAAACACCTTCTTGTTCCGCATGAGAGCGATGTTCTTTAGGTACGACTTGAAGGCCCGCACAGCCTCTTCCTTGAGGTTATTGTACTTGCTGAGGACAATCTCCATCTTGACATTGACTCCCTGCAGCTTGGACGGGTCAACACTGGAGGAGAACAAGATAACACTGAGTTACCAATGGAAAGTTGATTGATTTAGGAATTTATCTGAGTTACAGAACACAAACCAATCCATTAACATCACAATACCTTTAACCCAGTAGCAGCGACGGGCCAAATTTGTTGCTTTACCGTGTAGCTGCGACGGGCCAAATTTGAGTCGTGATATAAACCCCCCAAAATAGATGATACATAATCTGATCACAAATGCACTGATATATATTATGAAATGGTTTGTGTAAGGGGTGATTTTTTCTCATTTTTCTCGCTTGGAGGGACCATTAAGAAACATGATCCCCGCTGCTACCGGGTTAAGACTGACCCATACGCAGAAAAACAGCAGCTTAGAGGAAATACTATTAGAGGGGAGACTATTTAATCAATTCCAGTTCTTCTCTCTATACTGTGGAATGACAATCTACGTAGACAGACCCCGACATATTACCTAAATGCTCCTTAAACTACCTATGACAGCAGTATCAACAGGAAGGCATCACTCACTCAATCTTCTCAATGGGAATGTTCTTGGCCTTGAGGCAGTCCAGCATGGCCGGCTCCTCTGAGGGTGTGAGGAGCAGGATGGCCTCGCCACTCTTGGAGTAGCGCGCCGTCCTCCCCACACGGTGGATGTAGGTGGTGATGTCTTCAGGGCAGTCCACCTGAACCACCCAGTCCACAGCAGGGATGTCTGGTGATAACAATGCTCTATAACATCTTGCTAAAGAGGAGAGGTGTTTTCATGATTTGTGATTTTGGATGATAAATATAACGAAAAACAAGCATGAACGATTCCTTACCCAATCCACGTGCTGCAACATCTGTGGCGATGAGCACAGCATTTCTTTTCTGGCAAAACTCATCATAAACAGCCATGCGACGCAGCTGGTGCATGGAGCCATGAAGCCCCATCACGGAGAGGCCTGGATGAAGCTTGCACAGCATGTCATAGTAGTACTGGACCTGGGGACAGCATCCCTGTTACTCTCTGTTTGGTGACATGTTATGACTTTATATTGCCTTCACTTTATTCCTAATGAATTCCATGCAATACTGCAAACTATTTTGTCTCAGTTCTTTTTGTATTCAATTTCTGCCTCATTGCCAGAACTCCCAGGAGTTAATTCCCCACCAAGGTAATGGTTCTGCCACCAATGACATATCTAATTGCGTCATATTACTGCTACTGCAGCATAATACTTAAGCTTAAACACAAACATTACCTGCTTGCATGTTGCCAGAAACACCAGGATTTTATGCTTGCGGTGGTGCCTGATGAAGGACCAGAGGAAAGTGAACTTGTCCTGGATGCTGCACAGGACGTAGCTCTCCTGCAAACCCTTGGGTGTGCAGGTCTTGGAGTGCTCGTGGACTGAGCAGAACACTGGGTTGTTGCAGCCAGCACGGATCAGGTCTTTGACATCTCTAAGACAATGCAAGAAAATGAATCATTACGATGGCAAATATTCAATGATCATTATAGTATATGTTTGAAACAAAAGGAAGATTTCCAAGAATAAGAGGAAACGGAACTTTCTCCTAAAATGTACACCAAAGATATGACTCCCTGTCCCACCTACAGTTCCCTGCCTTTGTCCTCACCTGGTTTGTGTGGCAGAGAAGAGCAAAGTCTGTCTCTCTGAAGGAAGCTCCTCCAGGATGCAGTTCATGGTGTCAGCAAAACCCATGGAGAGGCACTGGTCAGCCTCGTCCAGAACGAGCATCTGTGAAGGGATTAGGAATTCTGTTTGGTGTGTTTGCACTAAACATACTACTTTATTATGCTGGAAATGTTTTATAATTAGTTTCTCAGTGTTTAACTCTTATGTCTTTAATTATTTTTTTATCTGTAGATATTTTCCAACATCCCTGAGGTCTTTATGCCTGAGGTCAATTTTTCTTTTTTTTACATATAAGCAAGCTGCAATGGATTTCGGAGCAATGGCATCACCTTGCAAAACACCCGTCTTAATGGGAATCTTCTTGTTTTCTTGTGTAGCCAAATGATTGAATTGCTAATTCTATAGTATCGATCTTTTAAATCCCTTATTTAGAGTTCATGATGATGATAATGATGGGAATGACTGACGCAGAAAGGTTATTTAAGGGGCATCACCTGAACGTTATCGATGACAAACTCGGCGTTCTCAGTCATGTGTTGCAGGAGACGACCCGGCGTGCAGATCATGATGTTGCAGGAGCTGATGCGATTCCATTCATACTTCAGGTCCTTCCCCCCTGTGAGAGAGAGAGGCAAACACTTATGTATAAACTGATGCAGACAGTGATCATATTCTTCTCTTCTTCACATATATAACTGGAAAGACAAGGGAAAGAGTAGAAAAAGGATGTGGAGACAGATAGATAGACAGACAGACAGAAGGTCACAGAGAGACAAAGAGAATGAAAGGACAAACTCACCAATGACGAGGCCAGCCGAGAAGTCATGGTCCTTGCCCACCTTGTTCAGCACCTCAAATATCTGGTAGGCCAGCTCCCGGGTCGGGGTGATGACCAGTGCACCGAGACCATCCAACTGAGTCCACTGCTTATTGTACAACACTTCCAGCAGCTGTACAAAGGTTGAGAAAGATTTATTATGCCACAGTACAATGTAGAAAAGAGAAATCAAGGTTACAGTCAATGCACAGTTACAGATTTTCAGAGCATTAATGTGATGTATTACGAGATATTCTGTCAATGATAGTTGATGATTTTCTTCCAATGACTCATATAATTTACAGAAGATTCTAAAAGCAGTTAACAATGATACAATTTGTTACTGAAAACACAAACAGCTTTACTGACCGGTATGATGAAGGCAAGTGTTTTCCCCGAGCCAGTCTTTGCAGCAGCCACTACATCCAGCCCTTGCAGAGAAAACACGAGTGACTGTCGCTGCACCTTGGTGGGCACAGTGAACTTGGCTTCCCGGAGACCCTTCAGAGTTTTCTTGCTTAATGGGAGGACAGCAAAACTCTCAATCTCTTCAGGGTTCATGCCATCAAGCTGGAGAAAATAATATTGAGGCAGGGAGCATTTTCTTCTCTTTATATCATTATTACCATAATCCCAGAAAAGAACAGGCAAAAATATGGAAAGACATGCTAAAAAATATGTACAACTGTAGAATGGAAATTGTTATAATCTGTATTTTGTAAGCAGATAATACAGTGTTCAGGGCCTCACCTTGGCTTTGCTTGCCTCCAGCAGTGTGATCTCCTGCTTCTCCAAGTCACCCTTCTTCTTTCGCCTAAACTTCTGAACCTTTGATTTCCTTGGGCCATGTTTGTTAAAAGCGTTGTGTTTTTTCTTCATGGTGACTGCCTTCAGCAAAATTTATCTGAAGAAAAAAATTATATGATGAACATGAATATTTGATTATGGAACAGTTCATGGGTAATATTCACGAGAGGGTAGCCTCCTCTGACGAAGTTAATACTTATAACATGGATTCTTTTATGGTCCCTGAATGCAGTGCAGTAACAAGTGACTTCCAGAAAAAAAAGGGGGTCTAGGGGGGGAAGCCCCATCGGTATTCTAGAACGTCATCCATCTCACAGCAAAGAACACCTTGGTGCTATATGAAGTATTTTGAGTCCATACAACACACTGCCGTATTGGTTTTCCGTTGCAAATGGAAGGGAGGTTGAGGGGGGTGAGGCCCCCCATTCGGTTCGGTTGGTTTAAATTTATTCGGCACACAGTTTGGGGCAGCAGAAATACGCAACGCAGGACGGGACATGGCGGTGGCGGTCTACTATGCGAAAAATACCTCCTCACAAAAATAAGTTGCTCTGCTGTTCAATATGCATGTGCAATGGGGAAATACCCAGCAAGAAAAATATGAATTTGCCTGGTTTTGTTCTAATTTGTCCACTTTTGATCTTTGTGAGCAGTGAGTGAAATATAGAAACAGTGGGGAAGTAGAACCTCTCTGTGAGTTATATTGAGGCTGTGACAGTGGGTGCACAAAAAGGCATTGAAAACTCAGTCATTTAGTGATTTCTGGAAAAAGTCTCCATATTATACAGCACCATATTTTGTCCAGAAATAACCAGTCAATGTCTCAAAATTAGTAGGCTACCCTCTCGTGAATAATCCCCCAGTTCATACTCTGCTTCATATAAGTGATGTACAGTGCGTTTAAGGAGCGCATCTCCAGGAAAATACAAATTAGGTAAATCTTAAGAATAGCGGCTCCTAGCGGGTGCACGTTTAGGGCACGGTGTGGTAGTAAGTACAACATTTCTAGCACGTACGACGGGGTTTTGACAAGCGGACAGCCGTGTTTATGTCACAAGGGGTGTATTTTTCCACGCTGGCCTCACGATTTCTTCCAAGTCGTTGGGCAATGAGACTGCAAGCTCCGGGGTGAAGAAAGGGAAGAGCCTGCGCGGAAAAATACACCCCTTGTACCATAAACACGCCTGTCCGCTTGTCAAAACCCCGTCGTACGTGCTAGAAATGTTGTAATTACCACCACACCGTGCCCTAAACGCGCACCCGCTAGGAGCCGCTATTCCTAAGATTTACCACAAATTTTGACCATCACCCAGACGGAAAACGGTTACATTGTGATCGTGATTTGCCCAAACAATATACCACGCGGTCAGCCAGTCATTTACCCATACATTTTGCCCCCTAACTATAACATGAAGGCGTAATTAGTGCTTTCGGCGCATGGAGCCCTTGGGGCCTCAGAATCGTCAGCCTGGAGGTGAAGGACATACCCAGTGCACGTTATGGGGCGGTGAACAAGTACAAAGCATCTTCTCACCCTTTACACGACACAAGGGAGCACACCACACATTCTCACCTCATGTATCCTTCAGTCTTGACCTAAGCATTGAGGGATCGAGGAATCAGACTGCAACAAACACCACAGAGAGCAGCCTGGCACGGGGCACACGAGGAGGAGTGTTTTCCTTCTTTGCAACGGCGACACCAAAACAAACTCTGTCCTACCTACGGAGCACAAAAGAGAAGCAGGGAATAATATTGATTGATTGATTGATAATTTATTGTTGCAGGTACACAACAAGGAAGAATATTAAATAAGTGCACATAAAAACAATGAAGGAAAATAAGTGATTGCAGCAACAAACAGAAAATTATAATGCCATAACGTATTAGTGAGGAAAGTTACGTTCTATTGAAAAGGAAAGTGTGTGAATAAGAAGAAAAGAGGAACGAAAGGAGGAGGACCAAAGAAGCGATACAAAGCGTTACAGGTCAAAAGAGGAAGAAGAAGAAGAAGAAGAAGGGCCAGTAAGGTCTTTTCCAGGAGATGGGCCACCCCCACTCTCGAACACAGTGCCTTTGTAAGCATCGAAACCAAATTGTTCACTCCTTTACGGTCAGATTTTATATTCGGCACCTGAAGAGATTTCCTGAAGATTTCCTGCGAAAAAAAAAACTTCTATTCCTCAAATTGCTTACCTTCTGTATCAACACCAAACACCATAGAAGAACATTTAGTGGTATTTTGCGTTTTGTCACACCCTGTAAAACAACAACAACAAAAGAACAGATGAAAATCATAGAAAAAAGTGAAGGCTGAATGGTGGGTAACGAGGATTGGAGGTGGATCAGGAAAGGATAGCCGGTGAGAGGCACAGGAAACTTGATGAAGGGAAAGCAAGGAAAGATTCGTGGGTGGATATCGCCAGCATGGGATAATTTGATGCACTCACCTAACCAACAAGCCACTCCATCTACCATCTTAACTAATGCCCCTCCATCTGCTTCTCCTTAACTTGAAGAGATATATCAATCGCTCTAATCTTGCAGCGTCCATTCGTTTCCAACCCTAAAAGCTCGGGCTGTCTTTCCCAAAACGAGTCGCATCCCAAAATCATATCTCAAGGCTTCTGTTGCTACGTACTTTAGTGCATTCAGTGCCATTCTTCTACTCTATTTTGTCCCACTCTCAACTTTTATATCTCATTCTCATTCCAAGCCATCACGCCCATGCCACACGTGATACTCAAAACAGCCTTCCTCTACTACATTTCTTTTACGTCGTACTGGCAAGCTCTCATCCGTGCTGCACTCCTACTGATTTATTTCGCTGCCCTCTACAGTTTTAGATTTCTCACAGCCACCCGGGTTTATTAGCAGTCAGTGTGTTTTTGATGGATTCAGTCTTGTGTTTTGTGTGTGCCAGTCAGTGTGTTTTTAATGGACTCAGTCTTGTGTATTGTGTGTGCCAGTCAGTTTTTGTTTTTTGTTTTTGTGTGCCAGTCAGTGTGTTTTTAGTGGACTCGTTTTGTGTGTGGCAGTCAGTGTGTTTTTAGTGGACTCAGTCTTCTGTTGTGTGTGTGCCAGTCAGTGTGTTTTGAGGGACTCAGTCTTCTGTTTTGTGTGTGCCAGTCAGTGTGTTTTGCGGGAGGTGTGTTGCAGGTTCGCAAGTGGGCGGGTAGGATGGCAGGAAGGCGTGGTGGGAGAGAGCCAGGGAGCGAGGGAGGTTGGTAGGCAGGCTGGTAGGTAGGGAGGTAGCTATTACTGGTAGGAGGGGAGGGAGGGAGGTGAGCGGGAGGGTAGTTATTAAAGACCTACCCCCACTGCAAACCTCAATGACCCTTCTCTCCTCCTTCCCCCCCAACCAATACCCCCCCACCGAAATCCCCCCCCCTCCCCCCTCTCCTTCCACACACCCCACCAACTCACTCACCCACCCACCTCGTTTTGGGTTATTTGAGGTGACTGAGTCTTGTGTTTTGTGTACCGAGTCTTGTGGTTTTGGGCTGAGTCCTCTACTTTACGAGTTTATCTTGTTTAAGGGCGCTTTGTTCGCGTGCTTCGCATCGCTTACGTGTTTCGCATCGCTAACGTGTTTCGAATTGTTCACGTGTTTCGCATCGCTTATGTGTTTCGCATCGCTTACGTGTTTCGCATTGTTCACGTGTTTCGCATCGCTTATGTGTTTCGCATCGTTTACGTGTTTCGCATTGTTCACGTGTTTCGCATCGCTTATGTGTTTCGCATCGCTTACGTGTTTCGAATTGTTCACGTGTTTCGCATCGCTTACGTGTTTCGCATCGCTTACGTGTTTCGCATTGTTCACGTATTTCGCATCGCTTACGTGTTTCGCATCGCTTACGTGTTTCGCATTGTTCACATATTTCGCATCGCTTACGTGTTTCGCATCGCTTACGTGTTTCGCATTGTTCACGTATTTCGCATCGCTTACGTGTTTCGCATTGTTCACGTATTTCGCATCGCTTACGTGTTTCGCATTGTTCACGTATTTTGCATCGCTTACGTGTTTCGCATCGCTTATGTGTTTCGCATCGCTTACGTGTTTCGAATTGTTCACGTGTTTCGCATCGCTTACGTGTTTCGCATCGCTTACGTGTTTCGCATCGCTTATGTGTTTCGCATCGCTTATGTGTTTCGCATCGCTTACATGTTTCGAATTGTTCACGTGTTTCGCATCGCTTACGTGTTTCGCATCGCTTACGTATTTCGCATCGCTTACGTGTTTCGCATTGTTCACGTATTTCGCATCGCTTACGTGTTTCGCATCGCTTACGTGTTTCGCATTGTTCACGTATTTCGCATCGCTTACGTATTTCGCATCGCTTACGTGTTTCGCATCGCTTACGTATTTCGCATCGCTTACGTGTTTCGCATTGTTCACGTATTTCGCATCGCTTACGTGTTTCGCATTGTTCACGTGTTTCGCATCGCTTACGTGTTTCGCATCGCTTACGTATTTCGCATCGCTTACGTGTTTCGCATTGTTCACGTATTTCGCATCGCTTATGTGTTTCGCATCGCTTACGTGTTTCGCATTGTTCACGTATTTCGCATCGCTTACGTGTTTCGCATCGCTTACGTGTTTCGCATCGCTTACGTGTTTCGCATTGTTCACGTATTTCGCATCGCTTACGTGTTTCGCATCGCTTACGTGTTTAGCATTGTTCACGTATTTCGCATCGCTTATGTGTTTCGCGTCGCTTACGTGTTTCGCATTGTTCACGTGTTTCGCATCGCTTATGTGTTTCGCGTCGCTTACGTGTTTCGCATTGTTCACGTATTTCGCATCGCTTATGTGTTTCGCATCGCTTACGTGTTTCGAATAGTTCACGTGTTTCGCATCGCTTACGTGTTTCGCATCGCTGATGTGTTTCGCATCGCTTATGTGTTTCGCATCGCTTACGTGTTTCGGATTGTTCACGTATTTCGCATCGCTTACGTGTTTCGCATCGCTTATGTGTTTCGCATCGCTTATGTGTTTCGCATCGCTTATGTGTTTCGCACTGTTCACGTATTTCGCATCGCTTACGTGTTTCGCATCGCTTATGTGTTTCGCATCGCTTACGTGTTTCGCATTGTTCACGTATTTCGCATCGCTTACGTGTTTCGCATCGCTTACGTGTTTCGCATCGCTTACGTGTTTCGCATTGTTCACGTATTTCACATCGCTTACGTGTTTCGCATCGCTTATGTGTTACGCATCGCTAACGTGTTTCGCATCGCTTATGTGTTTCGCGTCGCTTACGTGTTTCGCATCGCTTGCGTGTTTCGCATTGTTCACGTATTTCGCATCGCTTATGTGTTTCGCATCGCTTACGTGTTTCGCATTGTTCACGTATTTCGCATCGCTTATGTGTTTCGCATTGTTCACATGTTTCGCATCGCTTATGTGTTTCGCATCGCTTACGTGTTTCGCATCGCTTATGTGTTTCGCATTGTTCACATGTTTCGCATCGCTTACGTGTTTCGCATTGTTCACGTACTTCGCATCGCTTACGTGTTTCGCATCGCTTTGTGTTTCGCATCGCTTATGTGTTTCGCATCGCTTACGTTTTTCGCACTGTTCACGTGTTTCGCATCGCTTATGTGTTTCGCATCGCTTATGTGTTTCGCATCGCTTACGTGTTTCGCATCGCTTATGTGTTTCGCATCGCTTACGTTTTTCGCATCGCTTACGTGTTTCGCATTGTTCACGTACTTCGCATCGCTTACGTGTTTCGCATCGCTTATGTGTTTCGCATCGCTTACGTGTTTCGCATCGCTTACGTGTTTCGCATCGCTTACGTTTTTCGCACTGTTCACGTGTTTCGCATCGCTTATGTGTTTCGCATCGCTTATGTGTTTCGCATCGCTTATGTGTTTCGCATCGCTTACGTGTTTCGCATTGTTCACGTGTTTCGCATCGTTTATGTGTTTCGCATCGCTTACGTGTTTCGCATCGCTAACGTGTTTCGCATCGCTTACGTGTTTCGCATCGTTTACGTGTTTCGCATCGTTTACGTGTTTCGCATCGCTTACGTGTTTCGCATCGCTTACGTGTTTCGCATCGTTTACGCGTTTCGCATCGCTTACGTGTTTCGCATCGCTTACGTGTTTCGCATCGCTTACGTGTTTCGCATCGTTTACGTGTTTCGCATCGCTTACGTGTTTCGCATCGCTTACGTGTTTCGCATTGTTCACGTGTTTCGTATCGTTTACGTGTTTCGCATCGCTTACGTGTTTCGCATCGCTTACGTGTTTCGCATTGTTCACGTGTTTCGCATCGCTTACGTGTTTCGCACTGTTTACGTGTTTCGTATCGTTTACGTGTTTCGCATCGTTTACGTGTTTCGTCGTGTTTTCGGGCGCATTGTTCACGGGCGCCTAACTAACGCAATGTCTCGGGACGAGGGGGCAGTGGAGGAGGCCCCTTCCGCGAAGGTGTCGCCGGCCTGCTCCTCGACTGGGCCAGGGCCAGCAGCCTCCTCCTCTTCGGACCCCGCGATAGAAACATGCCCATTGTGTTTTGTGTGTGCCAGTCAGTGTGTTTTTAATGGACTCAGTCTTTTGTTTTTGTGTGGCAGTCAGTGTGTTTTTAATGGACTCAGTCTTGTGTTTTGTGTGTGGTAGTCAGTGTGTTTTTAGTGGACTCAGTCTTGTGTTTTGTGTGTGCCAGTCAGTGTGTTTTGAGGGACTCAGTCTTGTGTTTTGTGTGTGGCAGTCAGTGTGTTTTGAGGGACTCGGTCTTGTGTTTTGTATGTGCCAGTCAGTGTTTTTAATGGACTCAGTCTTGTGTTTTGTGTGTGGCAGTCAGTGTGTTTTGAGGGACTCAGTCTTGTGTTTTGTGTGTGCCAGTCAGTGTGTTTTTAATGGACTCAGTCTTGTGTTTTGTGTGTGCCAGTCAGTGTGTTTTGAGGGACTCAGTCTTGTGTTTTGTGTGTGGCAGTCAGTGTGTTTTGAGGGACTCAGTCTTGTGTTTTGTGTGTGCCAGTCACTGTGTTTTGGGGGAGGTGTGTTGCAGGTTCGCAAGTGGGCGGGTAGGATGGCAGGCAGGCGTGGTGGGAGTGAGGCAGGGAGGGAGGGAGGTTGGTAGGCAGGCTGGTAGGTAGGGAGGTAGCTATTACTGGTAGGAGGGGAGGGAGGGAGGTGAGCGGGAGGGTAGTTATTAAAGACCTACCCCCACTGCAAACCTCCATGCCCCTTCTCTCCTCCTTGCCTCCCAACCAATACCACCCACCCACCGAATTCCCCCCCCTCCCCCCGTTCCCCCTCTCCTTCCACACCCCCACCAACCCACTCACCCACCCACCTCGTTTTGGGTTATTTGAGGTGACTGAATCTTGTGTTTTGTGTGTGCCAGTGAGTGTGTTTTTAGTGGACTCAGTCTTGTGTTTGTGTGTGGCAGACAGTGTGTTTTGAGGGACTCAGTCTTGTGTTTTGTGTGTGCCAGTCAGTGTGTTTTGAGGGACTCAGTCTTGTGTTTTGTGTGTGCCAGTCAGTGTGTTTTGAGGGAGGTGTGTTGCAGGTTCGCAAGTGGGCGGGTAGGATGGCAGGCAGGCATGGTGGGAGAGAGCCAGGGAGCGAGGGAGGTTGGTAGGCAGGCTGGTAAGTAGGGAGGTAGCTATTACTGGTAGGAGGGGAGGGAGGGAGGTGAGCGGGAGGGTAGTTATTAAAGACCTACCCCCACTGCAAACCTCCATGCCCCTTCTCTCCTCCTTCCCTCCCAACCAATACCACCCACCCACCGAATTCCCCCCCCTCCCCCCCTTCCCCCTCTCCTTCCACACCCCCACCAACCCACTCACCCACCCACCTCGTTTTGGGTTATTTGAGGTGACTGAATCTTGTGTTTTGTGTGTGCCAGTGAGTGTGTTTTTAGTGGACTCAGTCTTGTGTTTGTGTGTGGCAGTCAGTGTGTTTTGAGGGACTCAGTCTTGTGTTTTGTGTGTGCCAGTCAGTGTGTTTTGAGGGAGGTGTGTTGCAGGTTCGCAAGTGGGCGGGTAGGATGGCAGGCAGGTATGGTGGGAGAGAGCCAGGGAGCGAGGGAGGTTCGTAGGCAGGCTGGTAGGTAGGGAGGTAGCTATTACTGGTAGGAGGGGAGGGAGGTGAGCGGGAGGGTAGTTATTAAAGACCTACCCCCACTGCAAACCTCCATGCCCCTTCTCTCCTCCTTCCCTCCCAACCAATACCACCCACCCACCGAAATCCCTCCCCATCCCCCCCCTCTCTTTCCACACCCCCCACCAACCCACTCACTCACCCACCTCGTTTTGTGTTTTGTGAGCTGAGTCTTGTGTTTTGTGTGCTGAGTCTTGTGTTTTGTGTGCTGTGTCTGTTTTTTTGTGTTCTGTGTCTTGTGTTTTGTGTGCTGAGTCTTGTGTTTTGTGTGCTGAGTCTTGTGTTTTGTGTGCTGAGTCTTGTGTTTTGTGTGCTGAGTCTTGTGATTTGTGTGCTGAGTCTTGTGTTTTGTGTGCTGAGTCTTGTGTTTTGTGTGCTGAGTCTTGTGTTTTGTGTGCTGAGTCTTGTGTTTTGTGAGCTGAGTCTTGTGTTTTGTGTGCTGAGTCTTGTGTTTTGTGTGCTGAGTCTTGTGTTTTGTGTGCTGAGTCTTGTGTTTTGTGTGCTGAGTCTTGTGTTTTGTGTGCTGAGTCTTGTGTTTTGTGAGCTGAGTCTTGTGTTTTGTGTGCTGAGTCTTGTGTTTTGTGCTGAGTCTTGTGTTTTGTGTGCTGAGTCTTGTGTTTTGTGTGCTGAGTCTTGTGTTTTGTGTGCTGAGTCTTGTGTTTTGTGTGCTGAGTCTTGTGTTTTTTTGGCCGAGTCCTCTACGTTACGAGTTTCATCTCGTTTACGGGCGCATTGTTTACGTGTTTCGTATCGCTTACGTGTCTCGCATCGCTTACGTGTTTCGCATCGCTTACGTGTTTCGCATCGCTTACGTGTCTCGCATCGCTAACGTTTTTCGCATCGCTTACGTGTTTCGCATCGCTTACGGGCGTATCGTTTTCGGGCGCATTGTTCACGGGCGTCTAAGTAACGCATTGTCCCGGGACGAGGGGGCAGTGGAGGAGGCCCCTTCCGCGAAGGTGTCGCCGGCCTGCTCCTCGGCTGGGCCAGGGCCGGCAGCCTCCTCCTCTTCGGACCCCGCGCAAGAAACATTCCCGATCGCCTCAAGGTTCGGGTTAAGAACTTTTGGAGGCGTTGGAAACGTTTGCCGAAATATTATAATATTTCATAAACTCTGTGAAAGCCGTTGTCGCAGTTTGTGTAAAAGTCTGAGATGTGAATGAAAGATGATGTGGAAGGCGGGAACTCTGCCGCCATGGGCCCCCTTGTGTCTGCTCGTCCCTGCACTGTTTCCTTAATTAACACCGGGGCTTTACACGCAGCAATGTCGCCTTGCAATGCTTCCCCGTGATTGGTTTGCTTTATAAATTCATGTACGATATGTCCAAGTTCCTGGCAACATGGCTGACGATGACGGGCTGATGAAGTACTCACGCCACACGCGGTAAACGTTGTGGTCACCGCTTGTGTCGCAGCCTTTCCCTTCCTGCAAACTCGTTACCTCAAGAGTTTAGGGAAACGAACAGGAAGAACATCAATGCATGGCGTTTGCCGCTCTGTAGTAGTAGTAGTAGTAGTAATAGGAGCATTAGTAAGTACCAGCAGTAGTAGTAATATTCTTATTGTCGTATAGTATCCTCGGTATCCTTTCCACAAGTATGAATCACTTCCTCTCTCTCTCTCTCTCTCTCTCTCTCTCTCTCTCTCTCTCTCTCTCTCTGTCGCTCTGTCTTGTTTCGTTATAATTTTCTGAAAAGCAAATACATTTCTTTAACTGCTGGCATGTGGAGGAAAGTTAAAAGTAGCGTAACTATTAAATATAAATTGTAGGTAAGGAGAAACTGCCCGTAAGCTTTCAAGAAAATTCAGATTTTTTTTATAGATTTCCTCTCGAGTCACTATTTTTTTTTTTTAATTTTTTTTTTAGGTTTGTGTTCATGGGAAAGGTTAACAGAAGGTGCAGGAAGACGACTTTGTATCTGTCCCTCCTATGTATTTCCCTCCGCCGCCTCCTCCGCCTCCTTCTCTTCCTCCTCCTTCCCCTTCTCCTCCACCTTTTTCCTCCTCCGCTTGTTTCATTTTCTTCCATCAGTTTCATTTTCTACTTTTTCTTCTCCACTTCTAAATTCCTGTGTCTCTTGAGATGAGAAACATTTTGGAAGGCTTTGGAAAGTTGGGCCGACGACTGATCAGTTTGAGTTTATTAAAGACCTACCCCCTCTGCAAACCTCCGTGCCCTCCTCTCCTCCTTCCCTCCCAACCACCGAAATCCCTCCCCCTCGCCCCCTCTTCTTCCACACCTCCCACCAACCCACTCACCCACCCACCTCGTATAATTCAGTTTTGTGCCTTAATTTCTCGTTCATTTCTGCAAGGAGTGATGTCTGCTGGTCTTATTCCTTCAACAAATTCACAAGTTAATGCGGATCTTGTTGGGGCTGCGGTCTAGATTGACTTGAGAGAGTGAGACCCCCGCGCCTGAAAGCTGTGTGGGGGGTGGAGTGGGTGGAGTGGGTGGGTGGGCTTGGCTGCAGGTGGTAATTACTCCGCCCCCCTACCCACCACTAAATCCACCTGCGTTATCGTCATAATTATAATTTCTCCTTATACGTCAACTCAGATATTTTTTTATACGCCCTCCTTGTTTGTCTGCCGAGTTGCCTAACGTGTTCAGTATGTCTCATTAGAATATTATATTGTGACATTTATCTGTATTTTTTTATCACGCTCCTAGACTGACTGCCTCCCCCACCTCTCCCCCCTAATCGACGAGCCCCAGTGCAGTCCCGTAGTCCCCAGCCCACACCCAGGCCCTTAACCCCCTCCCCCTTGGATAGTAACAAAGGGGGGAGGTAATGAGGGGGCGACGGCGTAACAATCACAGGACAAACCGGAACCCTTGGCCTAGGTGAGCAGTGTTGTTCTTGTTTGTTTAATCAGACGATCGCTTCCATTATTGTTTTCTTAGCTCGTGTTTTGCATCTCGTATCGCATCCCGGTTCTGGAGCAGGGAGGGAGGGGACAGCAGTTAGAGGTGATGTATTTTTTTTTAGTGTTTGTGTTTGTGTGTGTGTGTGTGTGTGTGTGTGTGTGTGTGTGTGTGTGTGTGTGTGTGTGTGTGTGTGTGGTCTTTTTTTCTCTTCTTTTTTTCGGGTTGGTTTGTCAAAAGACTCGCGATAAACCTTACCCGTACATATATTCAATGCTAACGTACCCACTGGCCATTTGTGACGAAGATGAGCACCGAGGCCACGCGCAGCTATAGCATATGTCCCTAACTATTCTTAACTACTACATAAGGTTGGTTTAGGTACACGTGATCTTCCCTTAATTTCCACTCGAGGTTTCTGAAGATGTTGGATGTTGGATGTTGGATGAGGGATGTTGGATGTTGGATGTTGGATGCTGTACTCGACCTCTCTCTCTCGACTTTACTCCATCTTCTGACAAGGTAAACTGAGCTGGGTTATTGCTCAAACTTAACTCAGCCTTAATTGGCGGCCATGTTTTAGAGGCCGCAGAATGTCTAAAATCCAGAGAAGCATCGTGTTATAGCCGGTCGCTGTTTTAGTAATTTCGTCGCGGTCTACTCGAGCGCCGTACAAGATGAGGCTTTTGGTTTTATCGCAACTACTAGCGCCATCGCTTGCACACGTGGGCTGTAGCTGCTGATTCATAACAATAAAACTATAGCTTGATGCACTACGTCTTGTGTATGCTCAAGCTGTCATCGTTCTGGAGGGTGACAATGTGGAAATAGATGTTTCGTGCAATTAGTGAGGCAGGAAGATAGAGATAAATACCGGGGGGGGGGAAGAGGGGGAATCCATGCTAGCGACTAATCAGAAGATAAAAAAATCCTGCCAAGTCATCCCAACAAACTTTGATAAACAAATGAATACTTCTTTGAAATATTAAACAGTATATTTACATTTGAACCTCACTTGTGTTTGGCTACTGCATCAATATTACACATTTACAACTATTTACACAAATGCAAAAAATATTTTCACCGAGCTTACTGTCTTTCCTATTCATTTTTGCAAATTTCTATTTTATGTATCTCTATGTATCTATGTAACTTATATGTATTCTATCTATCTGTATGTATCTATGTAACTTATATGTATTCTATCTATCTGTATGTATCTATGTAACTTATATGTACTCTATCTATCTGTATGTAACTATGTAACTTATATGTATTCTATGTATCTCTCCAGTTTTCAGGTTAACATCTTTTTCCCTTTTAAACCTTCGGGGCTGTGCATTAATCAACAGTACTTGTGTTTTCCTCGGGACTTGAGTGTCAGGCAACAGTGTCAGCCTTTCCCTCTACCTCACTCATTGTGGTATAATACATCTCACTATCATGATCATCCGTGCTTTACTTACTGTCATCTTTCCACACTCTCGGTCAGACAGATTCGCTGGACACCAAAACAAGAGGACCATTGTCTCAAACACTTCGGGGCTTGCACACCCTCACTGGATAAGGCTCTCGTGGGAGTTGTGGGTATTTTTATGGGTAGTTTTATGCGCCTGGTGATACTTTGACAAGGGTTCTGCACCGTTATTCCCTCGACTGCGGATTTATTTTAAGAAGACATTACCAGGCTATGCAGGAATGCAAAAAAAAGTGGCTGCTGCAATTCAAAGAAGAAAAACGTAAAGTCATGCTCCTTAGGAGGGGATATCTAGCATACCAGTACCACATGGGAAACACTCCACTATCTACCACAGAGGCAGAGATAGACCTGGGAGTATATGTTACCAGGATACCAGTGAAAGCCAAATCCGTGCCAATCGCAGCGGACGGGTTAACGTGAAAAAAAAGCATGAGACCCAAACTAATCTCCTTCGTGACCATTGGAGATATTTGTTGTGGAAGTGGAAAGCTTTTGAGAATGTGGAACGCTCCTGTTAAGTGCTCAAATGTCAAGACGCTCCACGCCCTCTTATGCAAAACTATGGAACTTTTTCTAAGCAGATGTAAAATGCAGGAAAATCTCAGTCAACATATTTGCATTCGATTCATTTCAATTTCCTCCTATTTCTGCGTCTCCCATCGGCTTCCTGCTCTGATTAGGCCGCCTCTGAGAAACCCTTGGAGTTCATTTTAAGGTTCCGGCAGAAAAGAAGAAAAAAATGTCCTCTTAATGAATGGCTCTGATTATAAGTAACGAGAGAGAGAGAGAGAGAGAGAGAGAGAGAGAGAGAGAGAGAGAGAGAGAGAGAGAGAGAGAGAGAGAGAGAGAGAGAGAGAGAGACGAACAAGTTAAAGAAGATACAGAAAAAGGAGACAGAACTCAGGAAAACAACCAACCACCACACAAGCATCGCCTCTGAAAACATACTGACCCACGCCTCTCTCTCTCTCTCTCTCTCTCTCTCTCTCTCTCTCTCTCTCTCTCTCTCTCTCTGGAAACATACGTCCCATGCCCTGAGGTTGTGTGTCTGCTTTTAAAAATCAAGTATACTCATTACCGCCGGACGCAGCAGAAGGGGGGGGTGCACGGGAGGGGGGCAGGGGGGAGGAGAGTTGAGGGGGGGAGTCAGGGTAGAGGGGGGGAGGCAGAGGGAGGCAGGGGGACTCTACTTAATGCGAAGGTTAGATCATTCGCAAGTATCTCAAATTCGTGGCCTCGTCTTGTTGGAATGGAAGTTATCTCAACGTAGTGAGGGTGGGTTGGGGTACTTGGGGAGGGGATGATGGAGGGAGGGAGGGAGGGAAGGAGGCAAAGGGGGAGGGAGGGAGGGAGAGGGGGGGAGAGAGGGATGGATGAATGGATGGATGGATGGATTGATGGATGGATGGATGGATGGAGGGAGGGAGGGAGGGAGAGAGGGGGAGAAAGATGCACACACACACGCACACACACACACACACACACACACACACACACACACTAATCAAATTTACTTCTCATATGACTCGCTGACTGACTGGCTGACAGATTTCCTCCCTCGTTCATTAATAAACCGAGTGACTGACAGACTGACTAGCAAGCAGACAGACAGACACGTAAGGAATGCGGGGCAGCAGTAGATTTGTAACATTTCATTTTACGTTGTTGTCTCTATCAAGATATTAGAAGTATAAGTGAGTTATTAGCCGTAATGAAAATATTCTTAGTGACTATTATTTGAAGACATAAACAGAAAAGGGGAAATTAAATACTATATTCAAGAACTTTAGAAAAAAAAAGTTAAAAGGCCGCGCAGAGAAGGGAGCACAGCCAACCATAAGAGGACCAGAAATATAAACTTTAGAACATTTTCTGCTAGACTGTGAAGAATATGAAGAAATAAGACAAAACCAAAATTTTATACAGAACACAGAAAACCAAACCAGAGACTACCAAATAGCCAATATATTAGTGTTCCAACCATTAACACTGGAAGATATTGAAGACAGACAAAAATTATATCACAAAAATCTGGAGCAGGAGAGAAAAAGAAAATTCACCAAGACTAAAAGAGACAACAACGCCAATCAGTAATCAAGAAACAAGAATAAGGACCATAAGTGGGAGCCGGTACAAAGGCAATCCCACGCCCACTACTGGACTGGGACCAAGAGGAGGGATCGACGCAAAGACAATCCCTTCGAACTGCACTGAACGGGACATGCAGGGAACATTTAAGCCCGTATTCCAAAACGTTTCGGCACCTCAGTTCGCCTGTTTGAAGAGCCTCTCATAGAAGTTTCTGGGATTTTCATGAACTGCTTTGTGATGGGAGTGATAGTTTTTACCCGCCTTCTTCACCTTGAACGGGAAAATCACCCATGAAAGTCCGGTTAGTCATCCCCGTGGTTTTGGGGAACAGTCGTAGTGGGAACCCGGGACGTTTAGAATATCGTCACCCTCATAAAATAATCGCCTAAGTCATTTTAATCGATTTCCAGGTTTTTGTCTACATCAATTTTTCAACATGTGACGCCCATTTTTGTATAGTTGCCTTCGTCATTCAGGGTTTGAGTGTTCTAGAATTGGCTTTTTTTCATTTCTGGCTAAATCTTAAGCAGAATGAGATAATGACAGTTCTTTTCTGATTTCCCGAAAAATAGAAAATAATGACAGGCAGTTTGATTACGAAGGTGACGGTATGACCAATAGATGGACAGGGAGACAGAAAAAAAACATGCAAACAGACAGGATCAAAGAAATGTCTATGAAGAGGAAGACAGGGAAAGACAGGCAGAAACAGACAGGATCAAAGAAATGTCTATGAAGAGGAAGACAGGGAAAGACAGGCAGAAACAGACAGGATCAAAGAAATGTCTATGAAGAGGAAGACAGGGAAAGACAGGCAGAAACAGACAGGATCAAAGAAATGTCTATGAAGAGGAAGACAGGGAAAGACAGGCAGACAGAGACGAGCAAGGAGGGAAAACAACGGGCACTGTCATCTGCCATTTTGCGTCAGGATGCGTTGGTCTCTTGCCTCATAACGCCCCGACATATCATTACAACAAAATTAATGTATGCCTGCTATATTCTTTTGAGCATTAGAATAAGTGGCCAAAAGAACGCTCAGGTATAGAGTTTTCGGGCGTTCATATAGACTTGGTAACTTAACTGTACGCCGAAGATCGAATTCCCGTCACCAAAAACTGTATTACTTTCGAGATTTCCTGATCAGTAGGAAATTGCACGGCCAAAAGAATGCTTGGGATAGGTTTTCTTGCGTTCACATGTAGACGAGTTAACTGCGAGCCGGAGATTCAATTCCCGTCAGCACGTCAAAGATATTCCCCCTAAACATCGGTCATGACGCAACACATAAGATAAAAACCGTATTAGCAAAAATGACCACAAAAAAATACTTGGGATAGGTTTTCTTGCCTTCACATAGGCTTGCTAACTTAACTGCGAGCCGGAGATTCAATTCCTGTCAGCACGTCCAAGATATTTCCCCTAAACATCGGTCATGACGCAACACATAAGATAAACACTGCATTAGCAAAAGTAACCACAAAAAAATACTTGGGATAGGTTTTCTTGCCTTCACATAGGCTTGTTAACTTAACTGCGAGCCGGAGATTCAATTCCCGCCCACACGTCCAAGATATTTCCCCTAAACACTGGTCGTGAGCGTCTCGTAAATATGGCGCTGGATGAGTCGCGTCTGGTCGCCGCGCATGGCCGCACAGAGATGAGGAAACTTCGGGGGAAAACAAAACAAAAGAACGGAGTGCGGGAACTGAACGACGGAGATAATCAGGACGCGTATTGATATTTACGTTCTGGCTGTTATTTACGGGCGGCAAGGCGATGAAAGGAGGAGGAGGAGGCTGTGGTGGAGGGGGGGAGGTAACGGGGAAGGGTGTGGGAGGGAGGGAGGAGAGCGGTAAAAGAGAGAGAGAGAGAGAGAGAGAGAGAGAGAGAGAGAGAGAGAGAGAGAGAGAGAGAGAGAGAGAGAGAGAGAGAGAGAGAGAGAGAGAGAGCTACTGAAGGAGACTGACGCAGAGGAGTTTCAATATTATCTATCTATCTATCTATCTATTCCATTTAGCTATTTCATTATCCACCTCTCAATATCGCTTTAGAGTTGAAAAGATGCATTACCCCCCCCCCCCATCCCCTCCACACACACACACACACACACACACACACACACACCTAAACACACACAAGCCAAACAAAATAAAAGACAAATTTCTCATCAGTTTAGGCAAGAGTGAAAGTTGTATTTAGAACCTAATTTACTACATCGCAGCAGATTAAAGAAAAAAATGACGGCAAATAATGAGCCAAGTAAATGATAAGGAAGCAGATGATGAAAGCGAGAGAGAAAAAATATATATACTAGACAATACGTATTAACTATTCTCTTCAAGACTCCAAAAATTCGGAAAGGGAACGATTTATCCAGAACGTAGTCTTAATACTATTGGAACTAGAACCTTTCACTGCCATTAAACCTTTGAACTTGGACCTTATACCACCATTCCACCATTTTCATACCCCTAAACAGACCCCTTACGCCATTATTACATCGAACTGGCCCCTTAAACCATTATTAAGCCCTATACGTAAACCCATATACCTTACACTACTACTACTACTACTACTACTACTACTACTACTACTACTACTACTACTACTACTACTACTACTACTATACTTTGGAACTAGAAATTATAACCTCTACAATACTACTTTTCCCTCTCTCATTCCTCCCTCGAATCTCGCAGAACAGTTCACTCGGAGAGGCAAACAGACTGAATCTCGCAGAACAGTTCACTTGGAGGCAAACAGACTGAATCTCGCAGAACAGTTTACTCGGAGAGGCAAACAGACTGAATCTCGCAGAACAGTTTACTCGGAGAGGCAACTGGACAGAGAGCAGAGGGGGTGCGGTTGAGGGGAGCATGCGTCGGGGGGCGGGTGGGCGTGTGAGTGAGTGACAAGGACGAACAATGCAACATAACAATCTTTCTGTTAACACAGAGGGGCGGGCGTCCTGTCTTCTGCGGTACATCAAACAACAAGCAACAAGCCCACAAGCCCGCCCGCCAGACGCATCGCTCTCGTGTAAGTCATTATCAGGCAGTTAAGATTACAAGTCCGTCAACATGTTTCTTTTCCTCCTCTGTGTGTGTTTTTCTGTCGCTTTCTCCGTCTCTCCTTTTGAGGGTGTTTTTGGCTTGCTCCTTCCCTTGAGATTTGTACACCGTGATATGCGTGTCTAACTACTTTCATCTTATCTCCGGGGAGTGTGTGTGTGTGTGTGTGTGTGTGTGTGTGTGTGTGTGTTCCTCCCCCACCCCCCACCCACCTCTCCTCTGTATATATGTATTTGTGAATGAGTATTTGGTGTTTGTGTGTAAGGATTGTAATAGAGAGTTCAATGTGTGTGTGTGTGTGTGTGTGTGTGTGTGTGTGTGTGTTCTAATCAGGAATCGAGCCGGCACGCAAATGGTGATCGTGTCTCGGGTGGTATGCGTCAAGGAGGTGACGGAGGGGAATAATGTCTTTAATTAACGTTTTTATGAGGGAGTTCTCCGCGCATGGCCACGCCTGACGACTTAATCCTGCCCTGACGACGCGGAGCAAAGAGGACGAAAACAAAGGAGAAATCAAACAGTATCAAGTGAAAGAAATCAATATAAAAAGCGCCACGAGGCAAGCAAATTATAAATCAAATCATATAATGTGAAAAAAATCAAATTAGAAAAACTCTATGACGGACGGAAAGAAGAAATCCAATAATATAAAGTGAAAAAAATCAATATAAGGAAACGCCATGACCAACGCAAACAAGAAATCAAAGAACTTAGTGAAAGAAATCAATAGAAGAGGTAATAGATTAAATGGTAGGCAAGAAAATATAGAATAAGAATAAACTAAGATAGAATCAAATAAAAAGTAATGCAGCAGGTTGGTTTAGCAAGGCCAATATTCTAAAACATTTCGGCGCCCAGGCAAAGACAGTTGATGCGTAGTTTTATGGTCCCAGTGATAGCACCAGGGATGTAAAAACACTCATGACAAACAGACTAATCTTTCTTTATGGTCTTGGGACATTGGTGCCGAGAGTTTAAGTACACACAATTGATAAGACTTTCGTATGTAGAAGTTGAAGATGTTTCCATGAGTAGTTTTATGGTTTTAGTGATGGTTTAACAAGGCTTCTGTACCATGAACGTAAAGAAAATACTCATATGAAGGCGACTTATCTCCGTCATGTTTTTTTGGAGACAGTTGTTGGGAGCCTTAACACACACAGTTGATAAGACTTTCGTATGTAGAAGTTGAAGATGTTTCCATGAGTAGTTTTATGGTCCTAGTGATGGTTTATCAAGGCTTCAGTAAACCTAACCTAACCTAACCTAACCTAACCTAACCTAACCTAGCCTAGCCTAGCCTAACCTAGCCTAACCTAACCTAACCTAGCCTAACCTAACCTAACCTAACCTAGTCTAACCTTACTTAACCTTACCTAACCTAACCTTACCTAACCTAACCTAGTCTAACCTTACCTAACCTTACCTAACCTAACCTAACCTAACCTAGCCTAACCTAACCTAACCTTACCTAACTTTACCTAACCTAACCTTACCACGAACGTGAAAAAACTCTCATGTGAATCTGACTAATATCTTTTACAGTCTTTGGCGTTAGTTGTTGAGAGCCGGAACCGTCTGAGAACACACTGTCAGTAAAACAAATATGCAAGGCCGAAGCTATACATGGAGGCCGTGAGAAAGCCACCCCCAGCATAGAGCTTGATGGGAAGTCTTTGCAACCAATTCGAGGTTTGAAACGTCTTCCTTGAGAGTTGTAAATCATCGACTTGCTGGGCTTTGTTTTGATTGTTTGTTTACGTTGATTTATGGCCGTCTTGATTACCACAGGCCTATGGGGAGGAAGGGAACACACACACACACACACACACACACACACACACCTCTCTCTCAAAACAGGTTGCCAGCAAGATGCGGTTAACGTTAATTGTCTACTTCATTATCTGTTGTTATATAAACATTTTTTTGTGCCCCTCGCAAGCCACGGCGAGGAGCAGGTGACGGGACAAGGTGAACCAGCCGCGCGATGGTGATGGTTTTGAGTGTTTTTTTTTTACTCTTCTTATCTCTATTCTTCATTCATTATAATTAATCTTCAGCATATTTTATAGTTAATTAGACGGTCCAAGGGCAGAACAACATCGAACATGGTCGGTTTCGCTTCGTGAGTTGTCTAGATTCTCTCCTTCTGACGGCGTCCAACTCGTATTTGAAGGAGAACATGCCAACGAAGGAAGGTTCTTGCGGAGTTCATACCAGTGAAAGGGATGAAAAAATAGATACTGGTCAGAATTTGCTAGTTCTGAAGTGAAGAGAGTTTACCAGTGAAAGGGATGAAAAAATAGATACTGGTCAACTCATGCATTAGGAAGTTGGACAGCACTGGGATGAATTAAGGTGGAAAGTTTATAAGTTCAGAGGAGAATTTGCTAGTTCTGAAGTGAAGAGAGTTTACCAGTGAAAGAGACGAAAGAAAAGAGATACTGGTCAACTCATGCATTGCGAAGTTGGACAGCACTGGGATGAGTTAAGGTGGAAAGAGAGTTAACAGGTTCAGAGGAGCATTTGGCAGTGGAAGGAATGAAAGAATAAAAATACTGGTCAAATCATGCTTTAGGAAGTTGGATAGCACTGGAATGAGTCAAGGTAGAAAGAAAGTTAGCAAACTGAGAGGAGCATTGGGCAGGGAGACACTGATGAAAGCTTTGGTCGGCGTACAGGTCAAGGTGTACGTAGAGGTAAGGGAGCACAGGTAAGGTAAGGTAACAGGTATGGGTATCCAGGTAGGGGCATACAGGTACAAGCGGACCCTGTCTCTCATTAGCATGGAAATCTGCGTGTGTGTGGGGGGGGAGGGGGGCGCCTTCGGGTGTTGAGGGGGTGGGGGATGGAGGGGTGTTGCAGCAGCGAGCAGGTGTTGTAGTTTTAAACAGAAAAAAAGGACAGAGAATATATATAAAAGTAAATGGCGAGGTTCTGTTTTATCTTTCCTTCTCTAATTCAGCTAAAAGAAGAAAAAGAAATAAATGTAAAAAAAAATTGAAAAAAGAAAGTTTGTCAAAAGGTTTAAAAAGTTTGTCAAAAGGTTTAAAAGTTTGTCAAATGGTTTAAAAGTTTCCTCAGATGCCTTCACTCAGGGCTGTGTTTCTTTGAGTGTTTCGTCCCCGCTCTGTGTGTCTCATGTCCGGCGCCTGGTGGTGGGGGTCCTCGCGTGTGATGTAGTGTTGTCAAAGGGAATTAATTATCTCGGGTCCCGCCGCGACGCTTAACATTACAACGACGAGAGGAACATCAAAGCCACACACACACACACACACACACACACACACGTCCATCCGTCTAGTACTTTTGTGCCGAAACAACAATAAAACAAAAACGAGAGAGAGAGAGAGAGAGAGAGAGAGAGAGAGAGAGAGAGAGAGAGAGAGAGAGAGAGAGAGAGAGAGAGAGAGAGAGAGAGAGAGAGAGAGAGAGAGAGAAATATAAAGGACTAACTATACAAATCTACTCTTACTAAACATGTAGCATAGAATCCCTTTTAGTGTCCCTGGAACGGAAAAAAAGGGGTTTCGATCCATAATTAAGGTGATTAGTGAGAGGATTATAGGCTGAAAACTCTTTATCAAACTGAAAACTAAACTATCTGAAAACTTCTTATCTCCTTATGCCCTTATCTCCTTGTTCTATCATCCCCGTGTTTCCTTATCTCCTTGTTTTCATATTATCTTGTTTCCATATTTCCTTATCTCTTCATATTATTATCTCCCTATCTACCTGAACTCCTTATCCTCAGTCCCGATCTACCTGAACTCCTTATCTACAGAGTCAGTCTCAGCTTATAAGGAAGAAGAGACGGCGGAACAAAAATAACGTCCGTCGAGCATTCACTCATTAACTTTCTCATTTGGTCTGGAATATAAGAAAACGAAGGAGAAAGAAGGAAAAAGATGAGAATAAGAATGAGAAGGAAAACGAGGAGGATATGAAAGAGATAGCAGTGTGTTGATGCTGGTCGTGGGGATGGTGGTGGCGATGCTGGTGGGCGCTGTAAGGAGAGAGAGAAAAGGACAAGGATGAGGAGAAGAATAAGAAGGAAAACGAGGGGGATATGAAAGAGATAGCAGGGTGTTGATGCTGGTCGAGGTGATGCTGGTGGGCACTGCAAGGAGAGAGAGAAAAGGACAAGGATGAGGAGAAGAATAAGAAGGAAAACGAGGAGGATATGAAAGAGACAGCAGTGTGTTGATGCTGGTCGAGGTGATGCTGGTGGGCGCTGCAAGGAGAGAGAGAAAAGGACAAGGATGAGGAGAAGAATAAGAAGGAAAACGAGGAGGATATGAAAGAGATAGCAGTGTGTTGATGCTGGTCGAGGTGATGGTGGTGGCGATGCTGGTGGGCGCTGTAAGTTGTTTTTTTTAAGCAGAGGAGACAGTTCAAGGGCGTAAAAAAAAAAGAAGAAAACAATAATGAAAAACAAAACAAAACGTTACTTACTGCTCCTGATTAAAGTATACGAAGATAACAAAAGATAAGATAACAAAAGATAAGATAACAAAAGTAAAGATAACAAGAGTAAAGATAACAAAAAGATCTTTGAAAACAGGTTCGCTTCTTGTTTTCTCCTTACATGCCCCCAAAATGCAGGATCAAGTTACATTACTGGTTGAAATATTGCCTTTGTAACTAACCATCAACGAGGGGCTTCGTGGGCGAGAGAAAATTTAATAACACGGCACCGAGACATCACTTACCTGGGTTTATGGTTTCCCAGGTGATAAAAGTTTCCTCAGACAAACAGGAAAAAAAGGTGAACAACGAAGGAATTTACAAGAACTTCAAATACGAGTAGAATGAGGATGGATAAATTGACTTGTAATTGAGGAAAGCAAGGATGGATAAAGATAGACAGACAGACACAGACGGATGGATAGACAGACAGCTAGACAGACAAACAAAGACAAACAGACGAGGGTGAGGATAGATAAACTGGATTGTAATTAAAAAAAAAAACAAGATGGATGTAGATAAATAGTAAAACAGACAGACAATCAGACAGGCAGACATAGATACAGACATACAGACAGACAGACAGACAGACAAAGACATATACTGATAGATGGATAGTTAGATAGATAGATGGACAGACAGACAGACAGGCAGACAAAGACATATATTGATAGACAGATAAACAGATAAATAGACAGATTGACAGATAGATAGATAGACAGGTAGATAGATAGCTGAAAGAAAGAAGCAGACGTTACTAGCTTTTGTCCATTTTTTTTTTCAGGAGCAGCGTTTTTTTCTCTCTCTTTTTTCCTTCGGTTTTGTCCTTGAACTTTTCCCTTTAATGTAAAATAATAACTCGCCCGGCCCAGCGCACATACTTCATCCCAGCTGCCCGCCCCGTCGAGTAATACACAAGTCGGAGGAGCGGGTGCATGGCCTTCCTCTGCTTATGTTCCGATGTGGAGAGTTACTTATGTGTGTGATTTCCTTGCGGCTGTTTCTGTCTGTCTCTCTGTCTGTATGTTACTCTCTCTCTGTCTCTTTCTCTGGTGTTTGCATTGGCGGAGTATTATAATGTTCGTCTCTGTTTCTGTCTGTGTCTTTCTCTGTTTGTTTCTCTGTCTGTCTGTTTCTCTGTCTCTGTCTGTCTCTATTTTTTTGGATTGCCGAAGCATTACAACGATCGTCTCTCTTTCTCTGTCTGTCTCTTTCTGTCCGTCTCTCTCTGTCTGTCTCTCTGTTAGTCTCTCTCTGTCTGTCTCTCCGTCTCTCTGACTGTCTCTTTCTCTGTTTGTCTCTTTAAGAAAGTGATTAGTTTTGAAGTGACTATTTTGATCTTACTCTCTTCATGTCATGTGGAGGAGGAGGAGGAGGAGGAGGAGGAGGAAGAGGAAGAGGAGGATGAGGAAATGGAGGAGGAGGAGGAAAAGAAAACGGAAGAGGAGGATGAGGAAATGGAGGAGGAGGAGGAAAAGAAGATGGAAGAGGAGGATGAGGAAATGGAGGAGGAGGAGGAAGAAGAAAAAGAGGAGGAACAGGAGGACTGAGTACGCACGATGAGGAATAAAAACTAACGAGCGAGAGGAGTCATATTACCTCGCCGGCACTTAAAAATTAGACCAAGGATTTTATGGGCGCTGAGAACTTTGAAGAGATAGAGGAGGGGGAGGTGGAGGAGGAGGAGGAGGAGAAGGAGGAGGCGGAAGAGGAGAGCTGGGGTACGAAGGCGGGAGAAAAAGTAAGTGTTGTCTGATTTATGCTTCATTAACTAATTTTGAAGACGAAGTTTATGGGCTCTGTACCGAAGATGGAGGGAAGGGACACGGAGGAGCGGTCACAGGAGAAAGTAGACATGAAATTGACATAAACATTCTCTTATTCCCGTTTCTTCTTCGCTTCAGGAACGAGCGCACGAGGGAGAACGAGGGAGAGGAAGGTGGACATGAAAGGTAAGGGTGAGAGGGTCTACCTAGCTATCCTCAGGTAAGTGGGAAAAGTTACGTAAGGCGCCGGGCCCACCTTGATGCTCCTTGAGGCCACCTTCGTAGTCACCTCACAAAAGGTAAATCAAGGTAAACACTACTTTCCCGACGTTAGGTGTGATGGAAATGCAGACTATTGGAAGGGGGGAGCGGGAAGGGTTAGGAGGGGGAGAGGTGGGAGAGAGAGAGAGAGAGAGAGAGAGAGAGAGAGAGAGAGAGAGAGAGAATAACAGACAAACAAACAAACAAACAGACAGACAAACAAATAAACAGACAGACAGCAAGAAACAAAAACGGTAAGAAACAAAACAACAAAGGAACAACAACAAAAAAACATCGAAATTATGACCGCAATGTGCGTAGATTCTTTCCTTCTTAACTCGACCAATGATAGACTAATTATGCCACTGTAAAAAAAAATAATGGACGCTAATTTGACGCTGAGTGCACTAACCACATCATTACAACCAACTGCATCGTTAAGTACAAAAAAAAATAAGAATAAATAGTTCAGTGTGTTTAATTATGAAGGAGTAAGGATTAACAAGCAACAAAGAATTTAAGAACACCAAGTAAGATGGATGATTCAATTAAAGTCAATTCTATGATGCGTTTAATTATCAACAAGTATTAACGCACAACAAAAATGATACAAGAGAATGCAGCCAAGTGGATTCATCAGTTGAGTAAATTCTTGGGCAGATACTCAACATTCCTGCCTCGTTATTTCTCATCCCAAGAAGAAAGCCGCGGAGAAAAAAACGGCATCCTCGCAGCATCCCTCCCTCTGTCGCTTTTGTGAGGTGCTGATTGTATCTCCCGGGCGGGGGCGCGGAGGCCATATCTCGGTGTACTTAATTGCCGGCCTCCACAGGTTATGAAAGGGTGGCCAAGACTTGCTGTGGGGGGCGAGGAAAGGGGAGAAAGGGGGGGAGGTGTCTCTACCGATCACCCTTCACCTTCCTACATTCACCCTTCCAAACCATGCACCTCCAGCTTCCCATATACACCTTCTCTCTCTCTCTCTCTCTCTCTCTCTCTCTCTCTCTCTCTCTCTCTCTCTCTCTCTCTCTCTCTCTCTCTCTCTCTCTTTTATTCCTTCATTCCCTTCGCCTTTTTCCTTTTTCCTTCTCTTTTTCTGCTTATTTTCGTTCTTTCTTCTCCCTCTTCGTCTTTCTCATTCCTCTCCTCACCCTTTCTTTTCTTCTCCTCATTTAATTTTCATCTCTCTCTCTCTCTCTCTCTCTCTCTCTCTCTCTCTGTCTCTCTGTCTCGCTCGCTCGCTCGCTCTCTTCTCTTTTCCAACACATAACCTCATCATCAAACTTTCATCTCTTGCCTTCATCTCTCTTTCCTTTACCTCCACCTCTCCCTTTCCTCGTTTCCCCTTGCACCACACGATTACCTTGATCTCCTCCCTTCGTCTCTCTCTAGCCTCCTCTCCACCTCCCGCATTCCTTATTTCCTCATTCAATACACGGTTACCTTGCTTCCTAATCCTCCTTTGTTTCTCCTTTACTGTACGCCATTACGCCCATTAGCTTCGCGCATCCTTCCCTTTCAAACGTAACTCTGGAAACAAGAAGGAAAGTGCGATTTATGCTGTATGATTCTTAACCACCACCAAGGGCACGTATATATAGAGTATGCCCCTAACTTTACTTCTTTTATCTTTAACCTGCATATCCTTACACTTCCATATCCCCAGTCATCCCTAGTCCTTCATTTCCCAAGTAAATCTCCATCCTTGCGTTTTCTTTCCAGTTTTCCACTACTTCAACGATCTTCTAAACTTTTTCATCCCAGTCTCTGTTTTCCCATCTCTCACATTCCTGTACTAACCTCAAACACACACACACACACACACACACACACACACACACACACAAAACCTTCCCCCCCCACAAACTTTCTACGAACCCCCAGTGATCCTATCTCCCTCCTTCCTCCCTCCTATCATCGAAGTAGACAGAAACAATTACGGGATGGAAGTTTAAATGTCGAGGGTAGGTTTTTCTTACGTTCTTGGAGCAAGTATACACGATAATTATAACAGGTTCATGACGAGCAGGTAAAGAAAGTGAAAAAGTTATGAAAAAGGATGATAAGAGGAAAGATATGAAAGGAAAATATATGCGAAACTTATGTAATTTCAGCATTATCTCTTTTTTCAGTAAAGGAAGCAGCTCAAGGGCAAAAATATATGAGAGAGGGGAAAAAAGTCTGCTAATATATATAATCACTGCTCCTGTATAATAAGCTATAGATGAATTGCCAAAAGAGAGGTCAGTTTCGTAAGTCATGTTCATAAGTATGATAAAGCCTATTTCAACTGCAATGTATCTCTTAGCAGTCCACTTCCTGCTCAACCTAACGACTCCACAACCCAGCATCCGAAGATCAGTCCATCTGAGTTTGAATGGCAAGTTTACCGCCGGAGATTCTGTGTGCGTTACGGACTGTGCTGTGCCGGGTGGAAGCTTAGTGGTAGAGGTGAAGAGGGTCTGTTAATGCCTCAGCTTCCCCTGCACCTGTCCTCGCCTTATTAAAACCCCTTGTTATCGCCCGCCGCGCTACTTGGAGACAGGGTGCTTATGTATCCTTCGTTGTTCTTAATCTCCGGGTTGTCTAAGCCTAAGAGGCGTTAAAAGGGGTTCCATGTTCAACACGTTTTTGTATGGAGGCTAAACCACTATACGGAACCCAAAGTAGAGGAGAGGGAGGAGAGGCCGGCGGGAGAGGAGGAGGGACAGAGGAACGAAGGCCTGAAGAAAGGGAGTGTGGCATCGTCGTGTTCATAGAGAAATAACCACGTGCTTGTTTTAGTGTAGTCACCGTCTCCCTTCCCCGCAGCGCAAGACAAGAGCTTTTTACAGTGCTACGTATGTGGGAGGACGTGGGTGCGAGCTGTCAGAGGCGGAGGAGGAGGAGGACGGCGACGACGAAGACAAGGAGGAGGAGGAGGAGGGGAGAGGAGGAGTCACACTCACCTCGCTCCTCCCCCTATTTCCTTGCCAGTAATGAGCAAGGCAAGGCCGGCGCGGGTTGTCCAGTGTTGGCTGTCGCTGTCCGCAGTGTGTGTGTGTCTCATGCCCCGCCACACGCAGCCATGAGAGTCGCGCGTTCGCCGGCCACGCTACCCCCGCCTCCGCCGCCACCACACCGCCGCCCTGACCGCCCGCCATGCACCAGCTCTGAGTGAAGGTAAAGAACGCTGTCGCTGGGCTAGTGTCTCCGTCCTCGGCTACTGACGGCCACGCTCTCCACAGCCATGAGGCGTCTTGCTACCCCCGCGCGAGTCCCAACCACGATGGAAACTTGCGGTCTGAGTGTAACACGAGCTCTCGGCGACGCGGACTGAGGCGCAGAACGAGAACCACAGTGCAAAAAAAGAAGGGAGTGTGTCAGTTTTTCTTTGTATTTTTCTCAACTTGAGGGTGAACCGAGGACTGTGAGGTGTGGCTCGGAGGTGGCCGGTGAGGTTATTGAGAACAGTGACTCTGACTGAGATCAGTGAGTGTCGAGACGAAGGGGGAGCGCGGGCGAACGCTGAGGTGAGGCGAGGAGGCGAGGATTACTGTGTGTGAGGTGCGTGCGGCGGCCTGGAGGATGTGATGGCCCCGAGACCTCCATAAGCCAGCCACCAAAACATGAGGAGATTATTCTTGATTCTGGCTATCAATGTTATCACGGCTTGGTCAGTAAACTGGCTGTAAGTATTAATGTTTGGTTTTAATTAGTGTTTAGTGTTTGTATGTGTTTGTATTTGTTTTTGTGTGTGTTTTAGTATATAGAATGCTGTAAAACGGGCTATAAGTATTAACGTTTGGTTTTAATTAGTTTGTTTAGTGTTTGTGTGTGTTTGTATATGTTTTTGAGTGTGTTTTAGTATGTAGAATGCTGAAAAACTGGCTGTAAGTATTAATGTTTGGTTTTAATTAGTGTTCGTTTAGTGTTTGTGTGTTTTTGTGTGTGTTTTAGTAGTACAGAATGCTGAAAAACTGTCTATACCTACTGCTTAATGTTACACGCACACGCACACGCACATACCCACCCACACACCCACACACACACACACAGCTCTCATGGCGGGCTGTCCTCATGACCTTGCAGTAAACTGGGCTGGACTTGCAATGCCTTTATCTCATCAGTCGTGCTGCTCCCAACGCGGCTAAGTTACAGGAAAGGAAAATTACAACCTCAGCCAAGCCTCCGGAGGGGAACAACTTAAGGCTAATAACATGCTTTAAATTTTTACCCATTGTGTGTGTGAGTGTGTGTGTGTGTGTGTGTGAGAGAGAGAGAGAGAGAGAGAGAGAGAGAGATGCTTACAAATTATGTCTTTCAAGTGCTATCTTTATAAAGCATTCCAGAGATCAAAGTTAATTAACGACACAAAGACTCTCTCTCTCTCTCTCTCTCTCTCTCTCTCTCTCTCACACACACACACACACATGCCCAGACATCAGCGGCCCATCGCGGCAGTCTTGTGGCCGTCATTACACACACTTGTCGGGAAATATATTGCCTGGCCCGCCCGCCCTCCGCCTCGCCGTATTTTACTCCCGCCGCCGCAAACACCACGGCCGAAGCAATTACCCGGTGACTTTTTTCCCTCGCCACCCAGAAACCAGGAAGATGGGGGCAAATTTTACTTACAGAGGCCGTCAATATATTCCCATTCAGAGTGATTGAAGGGCGCAACTGGCCAATACTAGCAGAGTCTTGTAACCAGCCATCAAAAACAATTTCCTGCTGCGTCTTGGGGGGTGTCTGCTTGCAAGGCCCGGGTGGTAAAGTGAGAATGGCGATGATAATGCCCCGCCCTGAGGAAGGCTGCTGGTGGCATCCGCGTAAACACTCAGCCTTACGAGCCTCGAGGTTAAGCTTGATACAGCCTCGTGTAATTGGTGACCGGCACGCAAAGGGTTGCCTCCTCCCCCACCCCGGCCCTCGGAGTGGTCCCCCGGGCTTAATGGTTGTAGATTTGACCATTGACACCCAGCAACTCCGCCGAGGCACCCGTCACGTACCCTGCCGCCGGGTGTCTTCCGCTTAGCGTCCGGGGAGGGTATGAAACGATTACTTTCGCGTGGGTCCGGGGTAAAGAGGAGTTCGGATGATGGAGAGTTTTATCTTGCGCTTCTGACAGCTTTCTGGTCGGTGAGACGGAGCTCCCTCGTCATTATCTTGGGGCTACACACTGTCAGGGATGCTGAGGCCTGGACTTGTTTTGACTGGCACGATGAGCGCTATCAATCTTTCAGTTTCGTCTCAACTGATAGAAAGAGGAGATGGGAATGAAAGCAGAAAGATGGGGTAACGGAGCGGCCGAGAAGTTAAATTGTTTCAAGCTCCTACACAACCAATTGGCTTTGTTTCTAGCTGCTACACAGAACCCGTTGCCGTTGTTTCTCGCTCCTATAGATACACACAACCCACTGCCCTTTTTCCCAGCTCCTACACACGACTTTTGCCTTCACGCCTCTGTCGCCCGCTATATCTGAGGTCTCATCGCCGCCCGCTTCCTATGGTTGGTATTGTCAGAGGCTCCCACCCCTCACACCAACTAATCTCAAGGGCCAAAAAGGAGGTTAATCGAGTTCTAATGAGTGTTCTTTTAGGTTCACGGTACAGAAGAAGTTTCAGACTACCACCAGGGTCATAAAAGTACCCCTGGAAATGCCCTAAACTCCCACGAAAGACTAGTAAATTACGTGTCCTTGGGTGCAGAAATGTTTAAAACTATGGCCATGCTTCGTCTGGTGGCTGGCTGGTTAGGTCGCGTCTCTTTACCCTCAGTGCCGCTACCCGAGTCCGCTTGCTCTCTGTCTCCCCTCGTGCTCCTCCTGACTCCTCGACTTCCCAACACAACCTCCTCGATTTTCTTACCATTACTATAGTCTGTTCACTTAAGTCTGACCCAAGCTGACAATATAAACCTAAGCGTGTTCGTAAGCACAGTGCAGATTAGCAGAAAGTGCTGCGTGAGATAAACACAAACAGAGGTTAAAGAAAACTTGGAAGCCATAGCAGTAGACAATCAGCACTCAGCTTGCAAACACGCTTAGGTTTATGTTGTCAGCTTGGGTCGGACTTAAGTGAACAGACTATACTACTACTCGTTCCTGTCCGCTCACCCTCGTAAAACGCACCTTACGTATCTCAATCTCATAATACATCTTTCCCATGCATCACTTACAAGCGCTAACACATTCAGTAACGTCAGTATGCAAGCTTTTTGTTGCTCTCCTCATCCCTCAAACCATTTAGCAGCCCACTTAAGCCCCGTCACTTAAATACGCGTTCTATCTAATCTCTATCAGGCCCTCACACCCCCTTTAGCAGGCTGTTCCTTATACCGTCACTTAAGTATGCGCCCAATTTATTCCCCTTTCACCCTTCATAAGGAATTTTCTTAAGGTAATTTCACCTTTTGTCTGCGGTCACACGCGAGGTTCCTTGAGTGACTGGCTAATTGACTGGCTGAGTGACTGGCTTACAGATTGTCCGACTGACTGGGTAATTGACTGGCTGACTTAATGGCTAACTGAATGACCGATTGAGTGGCTGACTGACTGGCTGACTGAATGGCTAATTGACTAACTGACTGACTGGCTGAGTGGCTGACTGAATGACTAATTGACTGGCTGACTGAATGACTGACTGGATGGCTGACTGAATGACTGACTGACCGGCTGACTGACTAGCTGACTGAATGGCAAACTGGATGGCTGATAGAATGGCTAAATGACTGGCTGGCTGAATGGCTAACTGAATGGCTGAGTGAATGGCTAACTGACTGGCTGGCTGAATGGCTGACTGGCTGGTTGAGTGTATGATAGATGTCTTATGTCTACGGTTCGGCCCCGGCGGCTGTTCGTATATTCCTTTGTTGTGACGCCTGGTGGACAAATCATTCAGCTAGTTAAGGGGAGCAAGGCAATCTGAATCAGGCGGTTAACTTTCTCTCAGTCACGGCTTAGCGGCTGCGAGGAGGCGGTGCGCGACGTGGCATAAATATTAGTGGGGACCTGGCGGCAATGAGTTACTGCCGCCGTTCATCGCCCACTCGTCGCGGCCTCACTGGTACTTTATTCCTCCCATCTTCCCTTGAATCGCTGGTCTTGGCGGAGTCTGTAGCGGTCAAGTTCGTCGCGGCTACATTACCGCTTTATTGTTCTTGTCTCTCTAAGAATCACTGGGCTTGGTGGAGTCTATTGAGGTTAAGCTTGTCACGGCTATATTACTATTTTATTATTTTTGTCTGCCCATGAATCACTGGGCTTGGTGGAGTCTGTTGCGCTTACGATTGTCACACGCGTACATACGGACACACGGCACCTTGTTAACTATGGATTTTGATAGTTATAGGAAAAAAGTCTAACTGTATGGATTTTGATAGTTATAGGAAAAAAGTCTAACTGTATGGATTTTGATAGTTATAGGAAAAAAGTCTAACTGTATGGATTTTGATAGTTATAGGAAAAAAGTCTAACTGTATGGATTTTGATAGTTATAGGAAAAAGTCTAACTGTATGGATTTTGATAGTTATAGGAAAAAAGTCTAATTGTATGGATTTTGATAGTTATAGGAAAAAAGTCTAATTATATGGATTTTGATAGTTATAGGAAAAAAGTCTAACTGTATGGATTTTGATAGTTATAGGAAAAAAGTCTAATTATATGGATTTTGATAGTTATAGGAAAAAAGTCTAATTATATGGATTTTGATAGTTATAGGAAAAAAGTCTAACTGTATGGATTTTGATAATTATAGGAAAAAAGTCTAACTGTATGGATTTTGATAGTTATAGGAAAAAAGTCTAATTATATGGATTTTGATAGTTATAGGAAAAAAGTCTAACTGTATGGATTTTGATAGTTATAGGAAAAAAGTCTAATTGTATGGATTTTGACAGTTATAGGAAAAAGTCTAACTGTAATGATTTTGATAGTTATAGGAAAAAAGTCTAACTGTATGGATTTTGACAGTTATAGGAAAAAGTCTAACTCTATGGATTTTGACAGTTATAGGAAAAAGTCTAACTCTATGGATTTTGACAGTTATAGGAAAAAGTCTAACTGTAATGATTTTGATAGTTATAGGAAAAAAGTCTAACTGTATGGATTTTGACAGTTATAGGAAAAAGTCTAACTGTAATGATTTTGACAGTTATAGGAAAAAGTCTAACTGTATGGATTTTGATAGTTATAGGAAAAAGTCTAACTGTAATGATTTTGATAGTTATAGGAAAAAAGTCTAACTGTATGGATTTTGACAGTTATAGGAAAAAGTCTAACTGTAATGATTTTGACAGTTATAGGAAAAAGTCTAACTGTATGGATTTTGACAGTTATAGGAAAAAGTCTAACTGTATGGATTTTGATAGTTATAGGAAAAAGTCTAACTGTATGGATTTTGACAGTTATAGGAAAAAAGTCTAACTCTATGGATTTTGACAGTTATAGGAAAAAGTCTAACTCTATGGATTTTGATAGTTATAGGAAAAAGTCTAACTGTAATGATTTTGATAGTTATAGGAAAAAGTCTAACTGTAATGATTTTGACAGTTATAGGAAAAAGTCTAACTGTATGGATTTTGATAGTTATAGGAAAAAAGTCTAACTGTATGGATTTTGATAGTTATAGGAAAAAAGTCTAACTGTAATGATTTTGATAGTTATAGGAAAAAAGTCTAACTGTATGGATTTTGATAGTTATAGGAAAAAAGTCTAACTGTATGGATTTTGATAGTTATAGGAAAAAAGTCTAACTCTATGGATTTTGATAGTTATAGGAAAAAGTCTAACTGTAATGATTTTGACAGTTATAGGAAAAAGTCTAACTGTATGGATTTTGACAGTTATAGGAAAAAGTCTAACTCTATGGATTTTGACAGTTATAGGAAAAAGTCTAACTCTATGGATTTTGACAGTTATAGGAAAAAGTCTAACTCTATGGATTTTGATAGTTATAGGAAAAAAGTCTAACTCTATGGATTTTGATAGTTATAGGAAAAAAGTCTAACTCTATGGATTTTGATAGTTATAGGAAAAAAGTCTAACTCTATGGATTTTGATAGTTATAGGAAAAAAGTCTAACTCTATGGATTTTGACAGTTATAGGAAAAAGTCTAACTCTATGGATTTTGACAGTTATAGGAAAAAAGTCTAACTCTATGGATTTTGACAGTTATAGGAAAAAAGTCTAACTCTATGGATTTTGACAGTTATAGGAAAAAGTCTAACTCTATGGATTTTGACAGTTATAGGAAAAAGTCTAACTCTATGGATTTTGACAGTTATAGGAAAAAGTCTAACTGTAATGATTTTGACAGTTATAGGAAAAAGTCTCACTCTATGGATTTTGACAGTTATAGGAAAAAGTCTAACTCTATGGATTTTGACAGTTATAGGAAAAAAGTCTAACTGTATGGATTTTGATAGTTATAGGAAAAAGTCTAACTCTATGGATTTTGACAGTTATAGGAAAAAAGTCTAACTCTATGGATTTTGACAGTTATAGGAAAAAAGTCTAACTCTATGGATTTTGACAGTTATAGGAAAAAAGTCTAACTCTATGGATTTTGACAGTTATAGGAAAAAGTCTAACTCTATGGATTTTGACAGTTAAAGGAAAAAGTCTAACTCTATGGATTTTGACAGTTAAAGGAAAAAGTCTAACTCTATGGATTTTGACAGTTAAAGGAAAAAAGTCTAACTCTATGGATTTTGACAGTTATAGGAAAAAAGTCTAACTCTATGGATTTTGACAGTTATAGGAAAAAGTCTAACTCTATGGATTTTGACAGTTAAAGGAAAAAGTCTAACTCTATGGATTTTGATAGTTATAGGAAAAAGTCTAACTCTATGGATTTTGACAGTTATAGGAAAAAGTCTAACTCTATGGATTTTGACAGTTAAAGGAAAAAGTCTAACTCTATGGATTTTGACAGTTAAAGGAAAAAGTCTAACTCTATGGATTTTGACAGTTAAAGGAAAAAAGTCTAACTCTATGGATTTTGACAGTTATAGGAAAAAGTCTAACTCTATGGATTTTGACAGTTAAAGGAAAAAGTCTAACTCTATGGATTTTGATAGTTATAGGAAAAAGTCTAACTCTATGGATTTTGACAGTTATAGGAAAAAGTCTAACTCTATGGATTTTGACAGTTATAGGAAAAAGTCTCAAGTCTACAATGCCTTTCGAGACGCCAAACAACAAGCACAGCAAAGATTCCTCTCCTGATTGCCGATAAATTATGGGCGGTATAATGACCCCATCTGCTTGTCTGGTCGGGCTATTTTTTTTTGTTCGTGTTTTTGTTTAATCGTTTTTCTTTTTGGTCTTTTTTTTTTTTTTTGCTTTTTACCGTCCTTTTGTTTTTCGGGGTTTATGATTTTCTGACATTTATTTCTGGCCTTTTTGTTTTTTGTAGTTTTTGTTTTTTTGTCTTTTTTGTTGTTTTTCTTGTTTTTTTTGTCCTTTTTGTTGTTTTCTGCATTTGTTTTGTTTTATGGTGAACTTTTTGCTTTCCTGGATTATCTTTTGGCCTTGAGCTGCTGTCTTTACCCCCCCCCAAAAAAAGAGAAAAATAAAAGATATCGGCCGTCTGCTTCCTGTCACCTAGCAACGGCAAGCAAGCAAATGAGAAAACGCCTTACTAGGAATTTCTCGTCTAGTTCTCCTGGTCGTTAAGTTAATGAGACGTCCGATAAAGATGAAGCAATGTAAAAGTGAGGACTTATCGAGGCACTAAAACTGAGGTAAAGAAAGAAAGAGAGAGATTGAAAGAATGAAAGAGAATGAAAGAATGGGAGGGAGAGAATGAAAGAATGGGAGGGAGAGAATGAAAGAATGGGAGGGAGAGAATGAAAGAATGGGAGGGAGAGAATGAAAGAATGGGAGGGAGAGAATGAAAGAATGGGAGGGAGAGAATGAAAGAATGGGAGGGAGAGAATGAAAGAATGAGAGAGAGAGAGAGAGAGAGAGAGAGAGAGAGAGAGAGAGAGAGAGAGAGAGAGAGAGAGAGAGAGAGAGAGAGAGAGAGAGAGAGAGAGAGAGAGAGAGAGAGAGAGAGAGAGAGAGAGAGAGAGAGAGTACACTAAAACATTTCCTTGTAGCTTTGGACGCCATAACAGCGGGTTTCTTTCGACCATTCGCGTTTTATTATATCTTTATTAAGTTATTTTCTTTGTGTTTAGCGGGGCATAAACCTCGGCGCCGGCATTCCACGGTGATATAAGCGCCATAAAGGAGGCGGGCCAGGTAAATGAGGCGTAATATTTTACCTGTCGGGTGCGTCGGGCCACGAGCGTTTACCTGTGCATGTGCGTTACAGGTGCGTGCGTGCGTGCGTGCGGTGCGTGAAGTAAGCCCGGCGCCGACAGGTGTCTCAGTAGATCATTCTTAATTAAGCAGGTGCGCCTTGTCATCAGGTGTGCCGGGGCCGTAAAGGAGCGTAATTTGGGTGTATTACCGAGGCAGGAATTCATATTGGCGAGTTAAGGTGAACTGTCCGCTTTTATGTTTACCTCAAAGTGTGTGTGTGTGTGTGTGTGTGTGTGTGTGTGTGTGTGTGTGTGTGTGTGTGTGTGTGTGTGTGTGTGTGTGTGTGTGTGTGCCAAAGGTTTATTGCGCTATACAAAGGCATACGCAGGGCACGTCATTACCAGGTGTAACGTATTATTACACCGCTACTTTTGCTATCATCACCCCCCCCCTCACCCCCCCACCCCCACCACCACCTCCACCACCGCCGTCGCCATAATTGCGATATATTACGTGAAGCAGAATTTTTTTTATCACGTTTTTCGTACCCCGCCGCTTAACAGGAACTTGTACTCCGGTAATGACGCTGTGAGTACTGCTGACCACCCGCTCCGCCCCGCCCCGCCCCGCACCACCTCGCCAACCCACTGATCGCTGCAATAAGAAAAACTGTAACAACCTGAGCTGCTAACCAACCAACCAACTGTAACAACCTGAGCTGCTAACCAACCCACCAATTGTCTTCCCATACTTCCATGTTTCTTCTCCTCCTTTGCATTCTCCCTTCCTGTCCATCTCCTCTTCGCCGGGGATTCTCAGCTATTCACATACTTCAATAAATCAACGAGTGGTCGCTTCAATAACATCATGATATAAAGTTAATAAAATAGAATCTGGTAAGGAGTGGGAAAGGGGAGGGAAGGGCCTTGGGTATCATACAGGTAATACTAATAGTTTTCACAGGTACGTATCATACCCTCACTAAGGAATGATGGCGAGAACATTCATCGTAGACTCACGGTGACTTTGGCTGCCATACGAAATCTTACACAGAACAGAGAAAAATAATCATAAAAGTACTAAAAACAACCACTAACATAAGGACAGAAACGGGGACATGTGAACCAGGTAAAGCCAATTAGAAATGTAGACAGGTAGACAGGTAAAAAGACAGGTGGTACAAGGGATGAACACAACACAGAACAGATACGAAAACTAAACAGACAAGACAAAGAGAAAGAGAAGAAGAGGGAGACAGGTAAAACACGACATACAGGTAACAATCCCAACACTCAGCACGTCGCATATGCAAAGTACGTACAGGTAGCTTGAAGTGTGACCCTCATTACAATCTTAAGCCACTCAGCGAAGGTGTTACGTTACAATCAGTTCCCGCAATCCGAGTCATTAGTTGCACCTCGCCGTACATTCATAATCGACAAGAGCTTACCATTAGTGCGTTCCTGCGAGGCGAGACATTAACCCCCGCCCCGCCGCGCATAGCTAATTCATTGGCTCGCCTTTGTGGGTGTCGGCGGTACGTGGAAGTGACGTCTTTGGCAGCGAACAGAGGCAACATGAAGGACGGGTATTGGTGAACTGTACCGATCGCCTTCACTAGCAAATTACGATGAAAAGAAACAGGAAATAAATAGGAAAAAGAATAAAATGGAAAATAGAAAAGAAAAGTAATCGCAGAAGTGTGAAAAGTAAAACAAATAGATAAGTAAAAAAAAAAAGGAAGAGAAGGGAAAAATATAAATAAAAGAGAGAAAAGAAAGGAAAATAAAGAAATAGTAATGGTGTGATAGAAGTATGAGAAGAAAAGAAATAGCAAAGAAGTAAAAGAAGAAAGAAAAAGAAAAAAATGAAAGAAAATATATAGTAAGAGTATGACAATTATGAGGGGAAAAAATATTGGAAATGAAGTCAGCGGAACACAACGAAGCAAAAAAATAAAATAAATAAATAAACAAATAAATAAATAAAATAAATAAATAAATAAATAAATAAACAAATAAATAAAAGTCACATTAAGTATTTTTAACTTCCCACGGTCGTCACTTTTAACACCAAGCCTTCATGGACTCAACCCTCAGCGTCCCTGGATTCTAAACCTTTATCAAGTCCCCATTCGAGGCATATTTACCCACCACTTTTAACATCGAGCATACATAAACTCATCCCTCAGCGTCCGTTGCTCCTAAATCTTCTAATCGCCATTCAGGGTTAACATACTCGCAGCTTTTAATACTCGGCATGCATAAATTTTAACATAGGGCATGCATTAACTCATCCCTCAGCGTCCGTTGCTCCTAAATCTTCTAATCGCCATTCAAGGTTAACATACTTGCAGCTTTTAATACTCGGCATGCATAAATTCTTCATCCTTGGCGTTCGTTGTTTCTAAATCTTCCAGTCACCATATTTAGGCTCACATACTACTTTTAACAATGGCACGCCTAGATAAACCTCTTTGCATAGATTTATCACCCTTAGAGTTCGCTGCCTATGCTATGCCCACAGTCACATCGTTAAACCACCTTCCGCCATGCCCTCAACCATCCATTCCCTCCTGTTGTGTCAGCCATCAGTCAACGCTTGCATGTCACTTACGTGGATTCATCACTCATCGCCCAGGCCGCTCATTAACCCACCACCAGCCTCCCTGATCCATCCCTCACCGCCTGCACACCCATTATCACAAGGGTACTGAAGCTGTCACCTAGAGGATGCCCGAGTGTCCGAAATAATACCCTCCAACACACATATCTCTGCTTGTGTCTGACTTGCTCACACCACCACCACCACCATTAACAACAACACCAACAACAATCATTACTGCTGTTACTACCACAACAACAATAGCAATGAGTTTCAGTAAGATAAATGTCACCTTCCAACAAGCATCACCACCACCACCACTAACAACAACAACAACAGCACCACTAACACCATCACCACACCGCCAAGAACACCACCACCACCATCGAAACCACCACCACCAGCCACAGCAACAACAACAACATTAACACCTTTGCCAAACCACTAAGAACAACGCCAACACTGAAACCACCACCACCACCACCACCAACAACAACAACAACAACCATTACTACTACTACTACTACTACTACCACTACTACTACTACTACCACAACCATAGTCACCATCAACTACCATCACAGGTATAGCAATGAGTTTAAGCTGGATAAATTCAGACAAAAAGTGGGCCTACGTTTACAGAACCTGACGTGCGTATAGGTTGACTGACTGGCGCCATTTCCAGACTCATTAAGCTCTTACGCCCTTGTCTTCTCTCCAGCGTCACCCACACCACCCCTATCACCATCACCACTACCAGTATCACCACCACCACCATCATCACCACTAGCAACCAACCGGCCGGCCTCCTCTAACAACCTCATTGTATTCAACTTATGAAATCAAACTGACCAAACCGGCTAATCTTCAGGGAGTGACCTTAATTGAGTCGAGTTTATTAATGCCGCACACACACACACACACACACACACACACACACACACACACACACACACACACACACTCAGCTGCAGCCCATTTGATACATATGAATGAGGAGGGTGAGAAAGAAGAGTTTTCGATCCTGTCTTGTTACGACCCGATCCTGTCTTGCCTCAGTCCATACCTTATACCGAATACATATAGATGATGAAAGTGTGAAACCAGTAGAGCGAAAAGTTTCCGATTCTGTCTTTCTTCACCCCGGACCTGATACATTTAAATGACGAAAGTGAGAGAGAAGAAGAGTATTCAATCCAATCTCGTTACGGCCCGCACCTAATAGTTTATAGCTGACAAAAATAAGAAAGAAGAGTGTTCGATCCTATCTCCTCTCAGCCTGTACCTGGTATTATACATTAAACAGTGTAGATGACAATGACAGAAGTGAGAAGGAAGAAGGGTTTTCGATCCTGTTTTATCTAGACCTACATCTTGTCTCACCTCTAAAATGAGATACAGGGAAGAAGAATTAGAGATGGAGATGAATGGGAAGGATAAATAGGCTACGTATGAAGATGGAGAAGAAGGATGCAGGAGGAGAAGGAGAAAGAGAAGAAGTAGAGAAGCAGTTGGTGAAGGTGGTTTAAATGAGAGATCAAAGCAGAAAATAAAATATAGGAGATAATGTTGAAAGCAGTGAAGGAAGAAAATTTGGTGCAGTTAAATTGAGAGGTTAAGGAAGAAGAAAAAAAGGAGAAAACAAAGGAGAAACGATGATGGAAGCAGTGATGGGGAGGAGGAGGAGGAGGAGGAGGAGGAGGAGGAGGAGGAGGATCAAGAGCTGGGGGAGGAGATAAAAAAAGAGAAAGAGAAAGATGCTAGTAAACGTGTCAGCTTGTTAGAAAACGAGATGAAACCTGCTGTCAACATATACGAGGAGGTGTGAGATGAGGGTAAGGGAGGGAGGAGGGGCGGGAAGGAGGGACGGGAAGATGAGAGGCGATAATGATGTGGAGGAGAGCATCAACTAAGAAATGCAGGACACACGAGAGCTTGCTTAGACAGGACAAGGGAGGGAAGAGGTGCGGGGAGGAGAGATGAAGAGGAAAAGGAGAGGCGAAGAAGAGGAAGAGGAGAAGGGCAGCACAAACTATCGCCATCAATCATGAACTGTAAACGGTGAATCCTAGAAATGCAGAACACACGAGAGCTTGCTTAGACAGGACAAGGGAGGGAAGAGGTGCGGGGAGAAGAGATGAAGAGGAAAAGGAGAGGCGAAGAGGAGGAGGAGGAGAAGGGCAGCACAAACTATCGCCATTAACCAAACACTACAAGCGATGACTCCCAGAAATACAGGCTTGTTTGGAGACAGTGTGCATCAAATATTGGAGTGACGTATATTGGAAATTACTCCACATGAGTTTGATTAAATAACTGCTGAATGCTCACAAATAAGAGGTTTTAGGGGTATGATGCAAGGCTGGGTATATACAAAAGAACTCTTAAATCTTGCCAGGTTCATGAGAAAGCTGGTTTCCTTATCTTCCTAATTACTACCCGGAGGACCGAGTGAAGCATTGAGGCATTAAATCGCAAAAGCAGGAGCGAGAGAGAGGAGTAACTTTTAAAATCTCGCTAAGAAAAAAATGCGGAAAACAATCAATTTATACTTTAAGACTTGCTTGCTTTCCCTGAGCGTATCATATTCCAGAGTGAAGGACGAAGCCGTTCAGCGAATATAAAAGTCACATTTCTCAAGTGGGAATAAAAAAGCACAATTGCTAAACCTTGAAAATCCTAAAATAACTAAATAACGAGGAACATACGCAGGGCGGCACGTTGTTTCACTCACCCACCGCCTCCACTCCAGCGTTGCCAAATTATCGTACTCATCGCATTGTATTGTCGTAGTTTCTGACAAATAACTATAGCAAAAAAGCACATAGAAACATCGATAAATAGGAGTTTTAACGCTAACTTTAATTTTCTATCGTTATTTGTGTAGGTACGAGAGTTTGAGGCTTAAAAAGGATGAATACAATGTGGTGAATACGATAATCTGGCACCCCTGCTCCTCTCCCGACCACAGAGCTCCCGACGGTCCCTCCGAGCAAGCAGCGCCAGGCCTTAAATCCAGCCAGTAATGCAAGGACAGTACGATTAAAGCAAGGAGAAGCCTGACTCTTATTTGTGGAGCAATCTCTTTTAATACCAAGTAGATAATATTACCCTCCGCAGCAAGTGTGTCAAATCTCATTAGCCACGCGTAGGTGTGGAGCAGATTCGATCCGCCGCGACGCCGCGAGTATAGAAAGAAGTTCAAGAATAAACCTCGACAGACGATTCTTGTCTCGTGTGTCAGACATAACGACCAGAACCTGACAACGCTGAAATTGAAGTCTTTGGAAACTGGCATAAGAAAAAAAACTGGCAAAGTGCATAAGGAAATAAAAGCTTTTGGAGAATTACGAATGTGAAAGTTAGAAATGACTCTATAGTTACTGGATGAATGGAGGCCTTTTCAGAGAGAGAGTTTGTGATATGGACGGAAATCTTTAACTTTAAGAAAAAATTGGCAAAGTGCATAAGGAAATAAAAACTTTTGGAGGATTACGAATGTGAAAATTAGAAAAGACTCTATAGTTACTGGAAGAGTGGAGGCCTTTCAGAGAGAGAGTTTGTGCTACTTTGGTCTTCGTCATCAGGTAATAAAAGTGAGCTCCCCTAAGACACAAACTGCGCCAAGGAACACAATGCAATGACTGGTTGTCCCCCACTTTTTAATTCTCCTTGCTTTGCTGTTACTGGTTCAATCTTTATATCCATGTCTGCTCACCGAGGGGACTGTTTGGGTCTATATATATTCAGTTCATTTTCCCTTGACGCCTTTTAATGAATAATAATGTTAAAGGATAATAATGGATAATAATAAGAACACAAGAACATAAGAACGTAAGGAGTCTGCAAGAGGCCGGATAAATAAAAACTCAGCAATCTTCAATACTTCGACTACTTCATCTGTGCGGCAAGGCAACGACTCCTTCCACCTGTCCGCCTGTCCCACCTGACCCGCCCCTCACTGCGCCGCTCACCTGCCTCCAATGTGGCATCCTATACTTTTAGCGTCACCTGCCCACACCTCGAAGTTATCACACAGGTAGCTGGGCGGCAAACCTTAATTAGATCTTCACGCCGGCTTTCAAAACAATCTGCTTAACCTGTTACCCCCCTGTGTGTGTGTGTGTGTGTGTGTGTGTGTGTGTGTGTGTGTGTGTGTGTGTGTGTGTGTGTGTGTGTGTGTGTGTGTGTGTGTGTTAAATAGATAGATAGATAAATAGACAGAGAGAGAGAGAGAGAGAGAGAGAGAGAGAGAGAGAGAGAGAGAGAGAGAGAGAGAGAGAGAGAGAGAGAGAGAGAGACAAGCCCCCCGACAAGCCCGTTACACCAAGAAGCTAAAATAGAAAACCACATATGAAGGAATATTCTTAATCTGACAGGCAGGAAAACAGAGACGAGAGGAAAAAAATAAATAAAAACAGGTCGTAAAATTATGTGACTGGCAAAACGAGGAAACCAGTTATTCATTTTCCTGTTAGAATTAAATGATGAATACAAACCTTAGCAGAAAACAAATAAAACATGAACACTTTAAGTATAACGATTTTAGTCCAACTCGATCACGCTTTGGATGGTGGGGTTTTTCCTCTTTTTTCGAAGGAGGGAAGTTCTGCGCGTTTTTTCTTCCCCCTTTTTTTTTTTTTTTTTTTTTTTTTTTTTTAAAGCGAAAGGTGATTAGTGATGGGGAGGAAGGGAGGGGAATGGGGAGGAAGGAAGGGAGGGAGGTAGGGGAATGGGGCAACAAAAAAGGTGTAAAAAAAAAAAAAAAGCCCCCTAATCGCTGTTCCCACAAAGATAAAATAAATAAGTGGCCAAAAGGAGAGGTCAACTTCGGGAGGAGCGTTGTGCCCTTTTTTTTATAAACCAGAGGAGACAGTTCAAGGGCGTAAAAAAAGATAAAACAATAACGAAAAAAAAAAGCCCGCTACTTACTGCTCCTGAATAGAGTACAGAGGAGTGGCCAAAAAGAGAACTTGGTCAACTTCCACTGTAATAAAATCGCAGCCGAGATATCTATAATTCCCGATAGACCAAGAAGAGAGAATCGCCTGCAACCCATCAATTAGGGAAAAGAAAATGTAGACGAATCGCAAAATAATTAAGAGTGAACCAAATTGTGAATAAAACTTGAATGTCTGAAGAAGCCTTAAAAATATATATCATCACATCATTGTTTTAGACTTTAATTGCCTCCATTTTTGGCGCAGGAATGTCCGTAATGAAACGAGAATATTGGGTGCAAGGATGTATGCTGATTATACATAAGTGCTTGCTTTGAATAATGGATGCTCTCTCTCTCTCTCTCTCTCTCTCTCTCTCTCTCTCTCATACTTTTTCCTATTCTTTTCTCCAATTTACGTTTTGTTTCTATTTTTCTTCCATATTTTCTTTCCTTCTTTTTTTCCCCTCTATTATTCTCTCTCTCCTTCCCCCTCCTCTACTTTTCTCTTCTTTTCTCATATCAATTTTACGCTTCTCTTTTTAATTTCCCTCTCGTATTTTTTTTCCATATCTTCTTTTTTTCTGTTTTATTCGCTCACACACACACACACACACACACACACACACACACACACACACACACACACACACACACACACACACCTGCATCTGGACAATAATTAAAGCACTAGCCCGCCTTTTAACAAACACTGCAGGTAGAGCGATCCGTCATGTCTTACCTGTCCCAACCTGCTATTAGATTCCAATTTAAGAAGATCATCTCTCAAGAAATATTTCCAATCCTTTATTCGGCTTTTGGGAGATGGAACTAATCCTTTACTTTGGGTCTGACAGGAGGGACTAAAAAGAACACACACACACACACACACACACACACACACACACACACACACACACACACAGCCACACGCAAAATCTATGAACCGGGAAAAAAACAGGTTGTCACTATGAATAATGAGTAAATCTAAAGACAGCCTTCAGAGCAAAGAAAAAAAAAAAAAACGACATTAGCAGTTCTAAAGTGACCTTGGCTGTGTGTGTGTGTGTGTGTGTGTGTGTGTGTGTGTGTGTGTGTGTGTGTGTGTGTGTGTGTGTGTGTACCGCTTTCCAGCTTTGCTACTTTCGTCTCCTTGGTGGATTACCGATGATGGACAGGAAGAGAATTCGGGCAGAAGGTTGAAGAAGCAGAGGAGGAGGAGGAGGAGGAATAGCAGAAGAAAGAGAAAGAAGTAGAAGAGAAGGATGAACAGGAAGAGGGGAAGGAGGGGTGAGAGCTGGAGGAGAAAGTGTGAAAGAGGAACAAGACGAAGAGAAAGAGGAGAAAAAATAGATGGAGAAGGAAAGATTGAAAGGTTTATATATAAGAAGTTAGGGAGAGGGAGGAGAAGTTTAAGAGAAGAGTCGTGGGTGGATGTAACAGAGGGATTGAAAAAAAAAAAAAAAGAGGAGAAACAGGACGGGCGGGCAGGAGACTCGATTTGAAACATGGTAGGAAGCAGAGACGGAGAAAGATTATGTCGAGTGAATGAGACAAGAGGACAGATATTGGACTAAAGATGAGAGAAAACCCTGTGAAATAGACTGAGTGAGGGAGATAACCGAGGAAAGGGAAGAGGAAGATGCTGCGGATGAAGGGAGAGAGAGGGCTGGACGAAAGAGACGGAGAAAGATTATGTCGAGTGAATGAGACAAGAGGACAGATATTGGACTAAAGATGAGAGAAAACCCTGTGAAATAGACTGAGTGAGGGAGGTAACCGAGAAAAGGGAAGAGTAAGATGCTGCGGATGAAGGGAGAGAGAGGGCTGGACGAAAGAGACGGAGAAAGAGTAGGAACAATGAGACAAGAAGGGAGATGCTGAACTAAGGATGAGGGAGAATCGTATGAGGCATAGTGATGGAAATAGCCATGACAGGGGATTGAATACTATGGATGAAGGGAGAGAGGGTGAGAGAGAGAGGGCTGTATAATGAATGAGAACAACGGAGAGATAATAGTTAGCAGCGACTGACTGACATTAATAGAGGGGATTAAACCAGATGAATGGAGGAGATTGGGATAACGGGTGAGAGATAGAGAGGTTGAAGAGAACGGGAAGTGAGTGGTAATGAGATCAGGGACAAGGTGACAGGTGTGGAAGAGAGAGAGATGAAGTGGATAAGGTGGAGCAAGGGATGGGTGGGGAGATAGGTGGTAATAAGGTGCGAGAGGTGAGTTAATATATATATGGTCGGTATTAAAAGACACTTCGGCTCCTCACATCAGCTATTTCTAAAGGTCAAAGAGGGGGTCAGTCCAAGTCGGGTTCTAATAAGTGTTTCTTGAGGTTCACGGTACAGAAGAAGGGTCACATTACCACCAGGGTCATAAAGCTACTCCTGGAAATGCCCACAACTCCTACGAAAGCCTTGTCAAATATGTGTTCTTGGGCGGCGAAATGTCTTATGATACGACCCATTGTGACTTGAAGAGTATGACTAATTAAGGAGGCCAGTGAGTAAGAGAGAGAATACAAAAAGGAGAATATGTCAGGATGAAGTGGACTGTACAGATAAGGTGAAAAAAGAACGGGGTGTGAGGAGATTGCGGGAAAGATAGAAAACTCGAAAAAAAAGGTGATGTGAAAAGATGGAGGAGGTGTAGAGGGGAAGAAAATCATAATATGTGGATGGTAGCGTTTTGAAGGAGTATGACAGCTTGAGAGAGGTCCTGAAGATTGGGGAAAAGATACGAGAGGAAAAAAATATCCAGACAATTCAGGGTCAGATGTTTTTTTTTTTTCTTCTTTTCCTTACTTCTGTCCTCTTTCAAAAGCAGGAAGGAGAGTTTTAGTTTGAGGAAAGAGTCCTTGATTCTTTTTAATAGTTGGGTCACCTCTATTCCCCTCCCTTCCTATGATTTAAACTCTCAAGAAGAAAACATCGACAAATTTAGAAGTAAACTCTTTTTAATGCTCTATACTTTTGTTCTCTTGTACGAATCAGAAAACAGGGAACGATCGCTCGCTTTTTTCTTTTCCATTAGCTTTTATACTCCTTCTGATGCATAAAGACAGGAAAGGAAAAGTTGAAGAAAAGTGAAGTGAAACAAATCTTGATAATTATGAATATGATATAGGTGTAGGAAATAACAATCAGCTCCGAGGCCACGCGCAGCTATATGGCGTATGCTCCCTTGAAAATAAAGAGAAAGACCCGACCCCAGAACATTCAATACTGTGCAATGGCTCTAAAACATATCGTCACCCTCATAAAATAATCCCCCAAGTCATTTTTCAGTGATTTCCAGGTTTTTGTCTACATCAATTTTCCATCATGTGACGCCCATTTCTGTATAGTTGCCTTCGTCATTCAGGGCTTGAGTGTTCTAGAATTGGACTTTTCATTCCTGCCCAATTCTTAAGCCAAATGAGATAATGACGGTTCTTTTCTGATTTCCTGAGAAGTAAAAAATAATGACTTAGGCGGTTTGTTTACGAAGGTGACGATATGGCAGGGAGAGTTAGACGCGTCCCTCACCTCTGCTTTTCATTCATTCCATTCTCTCTTCTATCATTCGTAAGGTTTTCATAGTTTTTTGGGGGGGGCCAAGTCTACCGTCACCATCACCACTTCCTCACACACGAATAAAACCTACTTCCCTCTTTGTCTCGCTGTTTTTTTTTGCTATGAAGTTTATATCTCTCAATCGCGAGTAAAAAAGAGCGGTTGATAGCAAGATTAATGTTCAGCCACCGCATCGTCCCCATCCCCGCACTCCCAAATTCCTCGTGCGTCTGCGTCTCGGCGGCCTGAAGTCGTTCGCGTGTGATCGGAATTCGCGGGGCCTCCAGGAGAAAAGGCGACGTGCGACGGTAGAGAATGAGGACTCCGATATGTACAAAAACGACGGTAAAAACTGCTAATGGATCCTTAGTTGCTACTACTACTACTACTACTACTACTACTACTACTGTCATAACCAAAAGATTCAGTGTTCCATTTCTTAAGCACAGATGGCGGCAATATGGTTTTCTTTCTCCTCTCAATGAATAGTTCCTGTTTATCTATAGCTAAGAAGAGGTTCACTTAAGGCAGAGTGTGGAAGTCCAAACCTCGACTTCCTCGGTACATATCAAATAGTGAAAGGCAACATATAAAGAAGGGATTAATCGAGTTTATGGTTTAGTGTCTGATAAGGCTTAAAGAACTTATACTAATGGCATTTCAAGGCGTTTGGGAAAGCATGACCTTAATCCCCTTCTTTCTGTGCTTCTCGTCGGGGGAACCTTCGTTAGGAAAAGATGGAGGGTGAAACTCGGTACAAGGAAATGATGATGATGATGATGATGATGATGATGATGATGCAACGGTATACTTAACTAGCTATCGACAATCATTTTTCCGCCAAGTTAGTGTGAACGGTTTAAACATGTATAAAGGTCTATAGTGACACCTTCCCCGTATCACTTGCACTTCGTAACACCTGTGATTGCAAAGGTATTAGTGGTCCATCAAGGCCGTCTACCTGTCTGCCTGTCTCCCTCTTGGCAATAAACCTTTTCTTTCATATCCTTCTTCTCTATCTCTATCTCTACCATACCCCAACGTTGCCAGATTGTCTTACTCAGCCTCTTATATTTACCGACTTCCGACCCCAAAACTGTCTCGTGGACCCCAATGAGGAGATTCACTTATAATTATCGTTTAAATAGTTAATTCCTGATGTTTCTTGGCAATAGTTAGGCGTCAGAAACCGGTAAATACGATGCTCTGAGTACGATAATCTGGCAACGGTGCCATACCATACCTTTCCCAATTATCTCCCCACACTTTCCGCCCATGTCTCCCCGATGGCTTTTATCTCCAGGGCTGTTTTGCCGCAACTCTTAATGGCGGAAACGTGTGAGGCTGTTTTTTTTATCACGTTTATGTCGTAGCTAACCCCCTCTTAACCCCCCAACCCTTTAACAGTCCCATTGGTTATTCTACACACACACACACACACACACACACATTTTTTTCCCGCTCTTGCTCTTGCTCTTGCTGTACAGGTGACCCGTTGGAGAGTCCGAGGCCGCTGCGTAAGTCTTGGTCTGGGTCTTGCTCTTCCTCCCCATCAACCACTAACGCCTGATATTTTAAACGTCGTATTAGTATTTATTAACTGTTTGGTGGCTAGTTTGTCCTTTTACTTTTCATCATCGTATTATCAAGCGCCGTTTATGAAGTTTTGTGGTTAGTTTGGCTTTTTAATTTAATTTCTTGGACGGAGTTAGCTAGACGTATCTTGTTCCTCTTCCTCCTCCCTTTGTCATCACACTTTCTCCTCCAGCTCTCACCCCTCCTTCTCCTCTTCCTGTTCTTCCTTTTCTTCTACTTCTCTCTCTTTCTTCTGCTATTCCTCCTCCTCCTCCTCTACTTCTTCAACCTAGTGATAAAGAAAAATCAACACAACAAAACCAACCACGCCTTGAAAAACGGGTAAAAAAGACATCTCAGCCACATTACTGTTATACTAAAGCCTTGAAGTGGTGGATTTTCTGAGTTACGTCGATATATTACAAACTTGGTTGTGGAAAGTGATAAAGAAAAATCAACAAAACCAAACAACACGCCTTGAAAAACGGAGCAAAAAAGACATACCATTCGCATTATTGTTACTTAAGACTAATAAGACGTTTCAAAAATCACGCCACAGGTCACACTCGTACTACGCTTTATACTCACGCTTTTTACGGCCCATAAACGCAACTACGCCTTGTAAAACGGGTAAAAAAAGACATTAGCATTAGTGTTACTTAAGACTAATACGACGTTTCAAAAATCGCGTCTAAGTCTTGGCAATAAACTCGTACTACACTCTTTACAACATGCTTTTTACGGCCCATAAACCCATTGGCTCTTCCGCGCCACTCCTTACGACCCGTGTGCGAGTGTTTCAAAGTAGTCCGCGCGTGGTGAGGTCAGAAAGGAATTGCTGTTTTCAGGTCGTTTTATCGTTTTTTTTTTCTCCCCCGCCTCCCATTAATGTTTAGATGGCGCCTAGTTTTACGATTTAATGGCGGGTCTTTGTCTTATCTTGAGTGTGTGTGTGTGTGTGTGTGTGTGTGTGTGTGTGTGTGTGTGTGTGTGTGTGTGTGTGTGTGTGTGTGTGTGTGTGTGTGTTTGGGGACCACGCTGGGATGGCAAGGCGTAGGGGGGATCATTGCCGTTGTTTGTCTTATTGTATTAATGATAACTTTTTTTTTTTACAACAAAGGAGACAGCTCAAGGGAACACAAAAAAAGGAAACAATAATAAAAAAAAAAGCCCGCTACTCGCTGCTCCTAAAACTTACTGTATTATCTTCACTTGTATCTCGGTGTTTATGTTTAAGCTTGTTTATGTAGTTTTTCTTTTTTTCATAGTAAAGGAGGAAGTTCATTGATGTTTGCCTTATCACTATCAGAATTGAGCATTTTTTATCTGCATCTCAGTGTTAATGTTTATGTTTGTGTTCATGTATATGCTTGTTTATATAGTTTTTCTTTTTTTCACAGTAAAGGAGGAAGTTCATTGATGTTTGCCTTATCACTGTATCAGAATTGAGCATCTTTTTATCTGCATCTCAGTGTTAATGTTTATGTTTGTGTTCATGTATTTTATTATTTTTTACAGTAAAGGAGGATGTTCAGTTATCTTTGTTTTCTTACGGTACAGGACACAGGTCAATGACAATAATCAAAGAAAAAAATCCCCTACTTCAAAGAGAGTCGGGTATTAAGGCTCATATTCTTAAACCTTTCGGGGATTATTCACCCACATTTGATAAGACTTTCGTAGAGGTGAGTGTTTCCAGCGGTAGTTTTATGAGCTTAGTGATAATTTGACAAGACTTCTGCACCAGGAACGTGAAAAACGAGAAGAATAGGAGTGAGCAGAAGCCCGTTTGCCTCATTTGTATACTAGTACCGATTATCCTTTCCCTTGCATCTCGGCGGTGTTGTATATTAGTTCTTTTTACAGTGAAGGGGGCAGTTCAAGGCCACAACAAACACAGAGAAAACGTAAAATATTGTTCCTCAGTTCGCCTCATCTTTATACTAGTACCAATTATTCTTTCCCTTGCATCTCGGCGGTGTTGTATATTAGTTCTTTTTACAGTGAAGGGGGCAGTTCAAAGCCACAACAAACACAGAGAAAACGTTAAATATTGTTCTCACTTCGCCCCATCTTTATACTAGTACCGATCATCCTTTCACTAGCATCTCGGCGGTGTTATATATTAGTTCTTTTCACAATGAAGGGGGCAGTTCAAGGCCACAATAAACACAGAGAAAACGTTAAATATTGTTCCCACGAAAGGAGGACAGGAAGCCTCCCCCAAAGACGGTCAACTTAAGGGGCTATACACTGGGCAAATTTTCCGTGGATCTTCAGCCAAACCACGATTTCCGCTAATGTGGTTCTAATTTGTTTCTTGTTATTGCTGCTGCCGATGATGATGATGGTGAGTAATACCGTGGTCCTTCGGTGAAATCTGCCGTAGCTTTGGAAGATCGTGGACACGTCAGAAAACCACGGAAATAAGAGAACCACGCCAGCGGAAATCGTGGTTTGACTGAAGATCCACGGAAAATTTGCTCATTGTAATAGCCCCTTAAAAGGGTTGCCTTAAAATTAAAACATATACATTTACTTATGCTTGAGATAAGTAAATAAGGGTTAAAATTTTGTTTAAAGTCAGGGGATGTTAACAGAGAGAAGAACAATTGTTTAATGGAAGAAGTACGGAAAAAAATGGGGTAGGGTTGCCGGGGGTGAGGTTTAAGGGGAGCTACTCTAAAATTAAGGGAAAATGGGGTCAGGGTTGCCTTAAGCCCCTCCCCATATTCTCAGACGCTTTCGGCTCTCACGACAAACATTTCCAAAGACCACAAAGGAGATTAGGCGGGTTCCCATGAGTAGTTTTTCACATTCCTGGTTCAGAAGCCTTGTCAAATTATCACTAAGCTCATAAAACTGCCGCTGGAAACACTCACCTCTACGAAAGCCTTATCAAATGTGGGTGAATAAGCCCCGAAAGGTTTAGGAATATGAGCTCAAATACCCGACTCTCGTTGAAGTAGTAAAAACGAGAAGATGCAGACGAAAGAAAACTGCTCCAACATTGAAGAGGAAAAGGGATGAAAGAATGGAAGAGAAAAGAGTTATAGTCGAAATAATAGCTACTCTAGTGTCAAATAGCGAAAGGAGTGAAACAATGAGGATAAAATCGAGCATACGTGAATAAATGAATGAAAAACAAAAGAAAAATAAGTGAGATAAAGCCTAATGAAGCGAAGAGAGGTGATCCAGTCTCCACGGAAACAAAACAGATGAGGCGAAAGAGGCGAAGACGTACGAAAATAAATAAAACAGGAGCATAGACATAAATGAACGAATGAAGAAGCAAATGACACATGAAATAAAGCTTGATAAAACGAACGAAAAAAAGTGATTCATTCTCCACCGAAACAGAAATAGACGAGGCGAAAGAAGCGAAGACATACGAAAATAAATAAAACAGGAGCATAGACATAAATGAACGAATGAAGAAGCAAATGACAAGTGAAATAAAACTTGATAAAACGAACGAAAAAATTGATTCATTCTCCACGGAAACAGAAATAGACGAGGCGAAAGAGGCGAAGACATACGAAAATCAATCAATCAAGAGCATAAACATAAATAAACGAATGAAGAAGCAAATGACAAGTGAAATAAAACTTGATAAAACGAACGAAAAAAAAAGTGATTCATTCTCCACCGAAACAGAAATAGACGAGGCGGAAGAGGCGAAGACATATGAAAATAAATAAATCAGAGCATATACATAAATAAACGAATGAAGAAGCAAATGACAGATGAAATAAAGCTTGATAAAACGAACGAAAAAAGTGATTCACCTCTCTTCCCCTCTCCTCCTACCTTTCCTTTCTCCTACTAATTTCTTTTCCCTATATTTATCATTTTTCCTTACGTACCTTCCTTACAAGTCTCCGTTTTTTCCCTCATATTTCCTGTACTCTCCATCCTTTCTCAGTTGCCTATTCTCAAGTGACAGGTGAAATGAACGTTTTTTTCCTCATATTTCCTGTACTCTCCATCCTTTCTCAGTTGCCTATTCTCAAGTGACAGGTGAAATGAACGTTTTTTTCCTCATATTTCCTGTACTCTCCATCCTTTTGAACGTTTTTTCCTCATATTTCCTGTACTCTCCATCCTTTCTCAGTTGCCTATTCTCAAGTGACAGGTGAAATGAAGCTTGATAAAACGAACGAAAAAAAGTGATTAATTCTCCACCGAAACAAAAATAAACGAGGCGGAAAAGACAGAAACAAATGCCTCGCTTCCCGCACACGTAAAGGCCAGCATAAAAGGAGCCAAAAAAAAAAAAAAAAAAAAAGAGGCAGCCGAGTTCTAATGGACAGAGGGGGATCGCTAACAAAAACCAGGACAATCAAACACTAATGAACAAAAAGAAGCGTCCAAACATCCGCAAATTAAATAAGATATAAGAGAGCCAACAAAAGCAATTAAGGGAAGAGACGAATCACAACAAAACCCAACAAAAAAAAAAGAAGAAAACAAAGAAAATGTATTATAGAGAAGATAATGGCGGATCGGTTCAGCTTAATACAATATACTTGACGTGTGTGTGTGTGTGTGTGTGTGTGTGTGTGTGTGTGTGTGTGTGTTAATGCTTTATGAAACACGGATTTAAGGGCCAGAACAGGTGTCCTCGCCTCTCATAATGGATGTACCCCGCGGGGCAGGTGAACCTTACTCTTGATTACAGGTGAGGGAGGAGTGAGGTGAGGCCCGCGGGTGTGTGTGTGTGTGTGTGTGTGTGTGTGTGTGTGTGTGTGTGTGTGTGTGTGTGTGTGTGTGTGTGTGTGTGTGTGTGTGTGTGTGTGTGTGTGTGTGTGTAAGCAAAAGAATGAAGGTGTATGCGCCACTACTGCATCACCCCCATCCCCACCACACCCCCACCAGCACCATCACTTCACAGACCACTTTTTCTAGGGTACGTCGGAGGTTTGCAGCCACTTTGTATCCGCCAGCCTGGTATGCACAAAGGTATTAATTATTCGTAACTCAATAGGCCGCTCTCCCTCCTTCAAGGTGGGCGAGGGGTGGGAAGCTGTCACCGGCTCTAATATCTTAATCGAGGACTCATAAAATTGTAAAGAAAGCAAGACGGCCCCGCGTTCAGGAGGACGCGAGTTCAATCCCCGCCCGGTGCCACCAAGCTGGGATTTTTCAGCCGCCGCCGAGTGGCTTAAAACTACCCACATGCTGTCCAGAAGACCACCTATCAACCCGGACTCTAGATTCTAGGATTAAAGATGAGCTCCGGGAGGGCAGCATGAGCCAATGCAAGATGGCGCCACTATAAATACTCCCCTGCGCCAGAACGGGCTGGGCCGACCATCAGGACCCACCGGGAAGAAGCCTTGGACCGACCATCAGGATCCACCGGGAAGAAGCCTACCGGCGCAATAGGCCACGACGTAAAAAAAAAAAAAAAAATTAGTGACAGTCTTTCGCTTGCCGTCCTCCCTCCCCCCCCTCCCCCCGCCCCCCTCGCACCCACCCACTAACCAGCAGCTGCCCTCACGCCTAAAAAAGAAGACCAGTATGACCAGATCCTGTCAAAATAGTCGCCGCAGGACACAGTCGAGTGCTCAGTTGTGGGGAAGAACCGAAATGCACGGTGACATCTCCCTCTGTTAGCCCCTCGTCTCGCTCTCTTTCTCTAAGTCTGGCACGGCAACGGACTAGTTTCCGTCCTCGTCTTCCTTCTCGTCCTCCCTCTGGTGCTCGCTGTAGTTTTGGCCCGAGGGAAGCAGCTATTTAATCTTTCTAAGTCTTGGCGAGGCTTTTTTTTTTTTTTTTTACGTCTTCGCCTGTAGCGCCGGTCGGCTTTCTTCAGGGGCCTGGCGGTCGCCCCAAGCCCGTCATGACGCAGGCAGTTTTTATAGTGGCGCCTGTTATACTTGGCTCATGCTGCCCCCCGGAACTCATTCTTGATTCACTTGGACGGTTTCTTCTAGAGTCCGGGTTGATGGGTGGTCTGCAGGACAGCATGTGAGTAGTTAGGCCACTCGGCGGTGACTGAAAAATCCCTGGTGGTAGAGAGCGGATTCGAACCGATGTCTTCCATGACGCGGTGAATGCGGATCCCGCACGCTAATCACTCAACCACCGCCTACCCATTATGGAAGGAAAGCCGCAGCGCCTCTTGTTAGTAACCTGTTCTCGTCCTCGTCTTCCTTCTCGTCCTCCGTCTGGCTTTTGGTTCAGCTCTCGCCCAAGGGAAGCAGCTATTCAGCACATCTTAGCCTTGCCCAGTCATTCTTTACGGAGGTGCATCCGGAGCACTTCTTGTTAGTAACTTGTTCTCGTCCTCGTACTCCTTCTTGTCCTCCTCCTGGTTTTTGGTTTAGCTCTGGCCTAAGGAAGGCAGCTCTTCAACTCATCTAATCCTCGCCCAGTCAGTCTTTATGTCAGGAAAGCCGCAGCGCCGCTTGTTGGGAAGTTGTTCTCGTCCTCGTCTTCCTTCTCGTCCTCCTTCCTTCTTGTTCTCCTGGTTCTCGCTTTAGTCCAGGCCTAAGGGAAGCAGATATTCAACCCATCTAAATCTCGCCCAGTTAGTCTTTATGGCAGGAAAGCCACAGCGCCTCTTGTTAGTAAATTGTTCTCGTCCTCGTCTTCCTTCCTTCTCGTTCTCCTGGTTATCTCTTTACTCCAGGCCCAGGAGCTTTCCAACCCCATTTAAGTCTTGACCAGCCAGTCTTTATGGCAGAAAAGCCGCACCGCCTCTTCTTCGTCGACGCTCCTTTGGTGAATCTTACACAGCAGCCTTGACACTCTACGCTTCCGTTCGTCCTAAGCCCGTCTCAGTCACAATGGAAGTTTTGTGTCGCGTTATCTAAATCAGCGGCTGGGAGCAGAAAACCCAATATCGCTAATCATTCTGGAAGTGGATCTCTTAGCTGCCCTCCTCCTCTCCCTTGGGCGGGGGCTGTCTCGTGCGGTGACGGGGCGGAGGCGTGAAGGTCGAGGGGTGATAAAGAGAAGAGGAGGAAGAGGAGAGGAGGATCATTCGAGAGAAGAGTAGCCGAGAAACGGACAGCCGATAAGAATAAGATAAGTACTATCTTAACCCTCTCCGCTGAGTAACGGGGCAAAAGCGTGAAGGTCGAAGAGGTGACAAGGAGGAGGAGGAGTTGGAGAGAAGGCAAGTAACAGCCGAAGTAGCCGAGAAACAACAACAACAATAACAAAAAAAGAGATGAGGAATATCAACCCTCTTCGCTGAGTGACTTGTATCGGGGCAGAGGCGTAAAGATCAAAGGAAAGAGGATACAGAGAAGGAAGACGAGAGTAAAAGCCAAACCGCCAAGAAGTGAACGACCAAAAGAAAACTACAAGGAATATCTTAAAATCGTCTTCACTGGATGACTGGGCAAGGAGGTGAGGTAAGGTCAAGGGGCTGAGGAGGAGGAGAAGGAGGAGGAGGGGAAGGAGGAGGAGGAGGAGGAAAAGTCAAACCAAGGAGTAGCCAAGAAGAGAACGGCCGAAAAGAAGACGAGGAACATGTTTTAACCTTCTTCGCGGGGTGACTGGGGCAGAGGGAGGCGTAGAGGTCGCGGGGTCGAGAATGATAAGGAGGAGAGGAAGAACCAAGCCGAAAAGTAGCCAAGAAGCGGACGCACAAAAAGAAGTAGACGAGGAATATCTAAACCCCAACCAGACAGCCTCCCCCCCATCCCCCCCAAACCCGGCCAGACGAGGCATAACAGGCATCCAAGTGGTGATAACTTTCCGCTAAATGAATCGCGTCGGACAACCTGATAGGCCGCCCGGGCGCGCCACACACACACACACACACACTCACCAGCGAGCCGTCAAGAGGTTGTTAGCGCGCGCAGCTTTACGAGGGACAAGTCATATTTGGCCGCCGCTCATCGCCCCATTCAACACCTGCCCAATTGTACCTTTGTGGTGGCGCCTGTGTTCTCGGCCACGCCCCCTTCTTCTGCTTTTTCTTGTTCTCTTCTTCCTCTTGTTTATCCTCCTGCTTCTGATTCTGATTACTGCTTTCTTGTTCTCCTTGTTTTTGTTCTTGTTCTTGGTCTTGGTCTTGGTTTTGTTTTAGTTGTTCTTCTTGTTTTTGTCGTTCTTTTGCTTCTTTTCTTCTCGTTTTCCTTCTTCTTACTCCTCCTCTTCTTCTTCTTGATTTTCTTCTTCTTCTTCTTCTTCTTCTTCTTCTTCTTCTTCTTCTTCTTATTATTATTATTATTATTATTATTATTATTATTATTATTATTATTATTATTATTATTATTATTATTATTATTATTATTATTATTATTATTATTCATCTTCTTCTTCTTCTTCTTCTTCTTCTTCGCCTTTTTCTTCTCTTCAGCTTCTGCTTTTACTTCTTGTCTTCTTGTCTTTTTGTCTTTTAGTTTTAGATCATGTATTTTTCTTCTTCTCATTCTTCTTCCTTGTTCTCCTCCTTGACTTTCTACTCCTTCTCCTGCTCCTTACCGCCCTCCACCTCATGTCCCTCCTCCTCCTCCTCCTGCTCCACGACAACTCTCCTGCACCACGATAAGAAGACGATAACAGTCCTAATTAGTCTCACGGCAACGAGGCTAAATTACGACTAAACACACACCGCGCCGCAGACCCCGAACCCGCGCAGCTGGAAAACAGGTTACGTGGGTCCCGCGAAGCTGCGAACCAACAAACTTCCGCAGATACTGAAGGACACCGAGCCCCCTCACTCCTGGTGGTGGCGGTGGAGGTGGAGGTGGCGGTGATGGCGGTGGTTGTGAATCCGAACCCAAGTTTAGTCTAATCATGCCCGTCACCACATCATCACCAAGTACACACACACACACACACACACACACACACACACACACACAGGCACACACACGTTTTACCCCACGAACTTATTTTAGTATTGATTTTATCCACTTGAAAAAGAAATATTGTAAAGCTGTGGTCAATAAACTACTACTACCACTACTACTACTACTACTACTACTACTACTACTATTACTACAGTGTGTGTGTGTGTGTGTGTGTGTGTGTGTTCGTACCCAAATCACCTTAATTAACATGTAACTTAAACCTTTGCTGCCATTCAAAGTCACTACTATGCCCTTCACAGAGATTCTCCTTACGCAATCTCCTAAATCTTGGAACGCATGAGTACAGAACAGCTTACGGTCGACATTCTCTGATTCCTCCGCCCCCCGTTGCTAGATTATCGTACTCAGAACATAATATTTACCGGTTTCATAAAATTTACCGGTTTCTGACGCCTAAATATTGCCAAGAAACATCAGGAATTAACTATTTTAACGATAAATATAAATGAATCTCGATATTGGGGCCCAGGAGACAGTTCTTGGGTCAGAAGTCGGGAATTGTAAGTGGCTGAGTACGACAGTCTGGCAACGTTGCTTCCGCCTCCCACATCAACTAGTTTTAAAGCTCCTCAAAGATCAATCGGGCTGTAGTGAGTGTTTATTTTATGTACAGGGTAAAGAAGAAGGGTCATATTATCACCACGGTCATAAAACTACCCCTGGAAATGCTCACAACTCCTACGAAAACCTTGTCAACTATGCGTCCTTGGGCACATTCTCTGACTTTTCCGCCAACCACATCAACTAGTTTTAAAGCTCCTCAAAGATCAATCGGGCTGTACTGAGCGTTTATTTTATGTGCAGCGTAAAGAAGAATGGTCTAATTACCACCACGGTCATAAAACAACCCCTGGAAATGCTCACATCTACGAAAACCTTGTCAACTATGCGTCCTTGGGCACCGGAATGTTTAACCCGTCCGCTACGATTGGCATAGATTTGGATTTCATTGGTAGCCTGTTAACACATACTCTGAGGACCTCTGCATCTGTGGTGGTGAATGGAGTGTTTCCCATGTGGTATTGGTGTGCTGCATATCCCCTCCAAATGTACATGACTTTACATTTTCTTTATTGAATTGTAGCAGCCACTTTTTGTTCCATTCCAGTAGCTTGGTGATGTCTTCTGGTAGGAAATCCGGGTCTCAAGCACCGTTGCCAGATTATCGTACTCAGAGCCTTGTATTTACCGGTTTCTGAGCCATAGCTATTGCCAAAAACACCAATAATTAACCATTTTAACGATAACTATATATGAAGGCAGTTGTTGGGGTCGAGGAGGCAGTTTTGGGGTTGGAGATCGGCAAACATTGGAGGCTGAGTACGACAATTTGGCAACGTTGGACTGCAAATCACGTCACATAATCAACCTCTTCCTTAACAGGTGATCTAAACCATCTCAACGCATCCTTTGTCTCTCAGAATATGCACAAGAATTCGTGGAACATCAACAACAACAACAAAAATCATGTCCCCAATACGTAAAGGTTAAAACATCAACTCGAGTTGCGTGGCTGAGGGGGAGGGGTCGAGTGGAGGGAAGCTCTATCATTGGTAGATTAAAGATGCGTGCCGGGCCGTCATTGGTGGGTCTGCCTGCCTAGAAGAGCTGCCATTGGTCGAGGATGCCCCACAAGGAGAAACCTTAAGCAGGTGTACAGAAGCGTTTCTCCGACTATCTCCTCACTAAATATATAAGCTAAACACACCGTGCGATTCCTAATTATAAGCATTAAGAGGAGAGGTTAAGTGCAGTTTATCTCTATTTTCGAGTAGACTCAGAGATTAATCTTTTACGATTATTAATGGACGCTAGCATGGAGGCAATTTCGGTATAATCATCGGTGAGCGAGACTCGGCGCCGCCAGATTCAAGAGGTGGAAAAAAGAACGGCAATCACAGGTAGAATATGTGGAGGCGATGGCTGAGTGGTTAGTGTGCCGGCCCCACATTCCACCGCGCAGTCCATGATGCGGGTTCGAATCCGCCGCTAACCACCTGGGATTTTTCAGTCACCGCCGAGTGGCCTAAGACTACCCACATGCTGTCCTGAAGACCACCCATCAACCTGGACTCTAGATGAAACTCTACAGCGCAAGTGAAATCAAGAATGAGCTCCGGGGGGCAGCATGAGCCAATAATAATGGCGCCACTATAAACAGTTTCCTGCACCATGACGGGCTCGGGCCGACCATCAGGCCCCAGTGTAATAGCCTACCGGCGCTTTAGGCCACATGTAAAAAAAAAAAAGACGTCAGACTAAACGCAAAACTTAGGGCTCATAAAAGATAGCCGAGTTACCCAGTTCGACAAATGAGTGTGATTTAAAGTTGGCACATTCCACGAGAGAAAAAAATAGAGTAATGGCAAGGCGTTAATTTTAAAACCAGAACTTAAAAGCCTTAAGCCCGTGGCACGTTAAGTGATATGCTTTAATAAACGGGTGTAAGGTCATAGTCTTAAACTTCCCGGGTCTTACACACACACAACTGATAAGGATTTCGAAGGAGAGTGGGGCATTTCCATGGGTAGTTTCATGAGCTTGGTAATAGTCTGATCACTCCTCTGTAGCATGAACCGATAAAAACACTCTTTAGAACCCGACTCGTCTCCCTTTCGGCCTTTTGGAATTAGTCGGAGGCGTCTGAGAGTACCAAGTTACCAACCTTAGTCCCGCACAACGCAAACTTAACACCCACGACCTACAACCGACTCATTCCAATGCACCGCCACCACACTGCAAAGACTTAAAAATGTGATGAAGATGAAAAGGGCGATAGATTAACAGGCAGAATTTGCACACCTTGACTTATCTGCCATCGGGTAATTGGACGGGCGGCGGGGAGGACTCCAATTCACCTGTCCAATGAGCGGAGGACATAAAACCAGAGATGCGTAAACCAGTTGGCAGAGAAGAAGAGAAATATTAAAATTTGGGTTTCTTCGAGTGCATGAAGAGAGAGGAGGGAGATAAGAGAGAATTGATGGATAAGAAGGAAAAATATAATACAAATAATCGAGTGTAGGATAAGTGCATGATGTGTAAAACTGCTGGAAAAGAAGAAAGATTAAAATTAGGGTTTGTTCGAGTGGACCGAGGGAGGAAGGAGAGAAGAGAGAATTGATGGATAAAAAGGAAAAATATAATACAAATGACTGAGTGTAGGATATATATACGTCCATGATGTGTAAAACTGTTGGAAAAGAAGGAAGATTAGAATTAGGGTTTGTTCGAGTGGACCGAGGGAGGAAGGAGAGAAGAGAGAATTGATGGATAAAAAGGAAAAATATAATACAAATGACTGAGTGTAGGATATATATACACGTCCATGATGTGTAAAACTGTTGGAAAAGAAGAACGATTAGAATTAAGGTTTGTTCGAGTGGACTGAGGGAGGAAGGAGAGAAGAGAGAATTGATGGATAAAAAGGAAAAATATAATACAAATGACTGAGTGTAGGATATATATACACGTCCATGATGGATGGATAAAAGGAAAAATATAATACAAATGACTGAGTGTAGGATATATATACGTCCATGATGGAAGAAATATTAAAATTATGGTTTGTTCGAGTGGACTGAGGGAGGAAGGAGAGAAGAGAGAATTGATGGATAAAAAGGAAAAATATAATACAAATGACTGAGTGTAGGATATATATACACGTCCATGATGTGTAAAACTGTTGGAAATGAAGAAAGATTAAAATTAGGGTTTGTTCGAGTGGACCGAGGGAGGAAGGAGAGAAGAGAGAATTGATGGATAAAAAGGAAAAATATAATACAAATGACTGAGTGTAGGATATATATACGTCCATGATGTGTAAAACTGTTGGAAAAGAAGGAAGATTAAAATTAGGGTTTGTTCGAGTGGATTGAGGGAGAGAAAAGAGGGTTGACTGATACGAAAAAAAAAAAAAATCTAATACAAACAACCGAGTGGACACGCGGACAATAGAGATGCGTAAACCTGTTGGAAGAGAAGAGATCAAAATTAGGGTTTGTTCGAGTGGATTGAGGGAGAGAAAAAGAGTTGATTGATGCGAAGGGGAAATACAATACACATGTTAAAGAAAAGCTGTAATAGATATGAAGAAAGTTACTTATGTGTTGTTGAATGGCTGCATACACACACACACACACACACACACACACACACACACACACACACACACACACACACACACACACATAAAAAAATCTCGTTACGTTTATTCTGGTGAATCAAGGCAGGGGAGCAAGAAAGTAAGGAATGCGATGCGAATGGAAAAAAAATATATAATGCGCATGTTTGAATTGTACTTAGGAAGGGAATTACGTACGTTTTACTTGACTTGCTGCACACACACACACACACACACACACACACACACACACACACACACACACACACACGCGCAGATAAATGAAATATAACTGGAAAATAGCAAAAACAATATAATGAGACGGTTATCCGGAGGTGGTGATGGAGAAATTATAGAGACTTGTGAAGGGATAGTGGCGATTATGTTGCTGAATGTGGGTTTGAAAATGTGAAAATGATAAAATAAAATGAATAACAGGAACAAGAGAAAACTGAAACTCGGAAAGAGGAGAGCCACTTTTTATTCCTTGTTTTTTTTTCCTAATTTCAAATCCTCCTCCTCCTTTTCTTCCTCCCTCCTCCTCCTCCTCCTCCTCCTCCTCCTCTTCCTCCACCTCTCCTCCTTCTCCTTCTCTTCTTCTTTCTCCTCTTCCTCCTCCTTATCTTCTTCTTTCTCCTCTTCCTCCTCCTTATCTTCTTCTTTCTCCTCTTCCTCCTCCTTCTCTTCTTCTTTCTCCTCTTCCTCCTCCTTATCTTCTTCTTTCTCCTCTTCCTCCTCCTTCTCTTCTTCTTTCTCCTCTTCCTCCTCCTTCTCTTCTTCTTTCTCCTCTTCCTCCTCCTCCCAAAAGAGAAGAAAAGAAGTTTGAGTGAGTGAAGATTCCTAAAATTGCTGGCAGGAATGACTTGTTTGTTTTCTCCTTGCTTGAATGCTTGCTTATTACCTCTAAACGTGTTGCTTGCATTCTTGACCGACTTGCTTTTTTTAACTGGCTTTCTTTCCTGTTTGTTTATTGGCTTGATTACTTCTTTATCTACTTGCTCATGTGTTTGGTTTCTTGCTTGGTTGCTTGCTCATCTCTTTGCTTACTTGCTTGACTACGTTCTCGCCTGACTACTTGCGTGCGTGCTTGTTGATTGGTTTGATTGCTTTCTCACTTTTGATTACTTCTTTGCCTACCTCCTAACGTGCGTGCCTGCTTGATTCCTTGCTCACTTCTTTGTTTATTTGCTTGATTACGTTCTTGCCTGATTACTTGCGTGCCTGATTGTTTTTTGGTTTGATTGCTTTCTCACCTGCTCACTTTGCCTACCTCCTAACGTGCGTGCCTGCTTGATTGCTTGCTCGCTTCTTTGTTTATTTGCTTGATTACGTTCTTGCCTGAATACTTGTCTGGTCTGTGTGTACTTGACTCCTCCTCCCTCTGACGTGCCTCCCTGATCGAGTGGTCGGCGGGGCGGACGTGGAGGCAAATGAACAGGAAAAAATAGTTACCGCCGCGTCCATTAGTGAGTACGTAATTATACTCCTGGTGAAGGCGCCCACTGGTATTATCGTGATCAAGCCGATACCGCCGCCTATGCTGCCTTCACGCCTGTTCCGCGGCATCGTTACCATACCAGCGTCACTACTTCCCCTTACTAGAATAACATCGTAAAAGAAAATGAATAAAAAAAATACTGAATACATGGATAAGTAAAAAAAAAAAAAGAGTAAGACGAAGTAAAATCCTCTTCTTTTTTTCGTGGTATTGACGTAAATCCCTGGCACTTTCTTACCTAATACACCTGTGCGCGCTCTGACCTCGGTATTTTAAGACACTTTCGCTCCTCACATCAACTATTTCTAAAGGTCAAAGAGGGGATCAATCGGGCTGTAATGCATGTTTCTTTAGGTTCACGGTACAGAAGAAGGGTCAAACTACCACCAGGATCATAAAACTACTCCTGGATATGCCCACAACTCCATCGAAAGCCTTGTCAAATATGTGAACTTGGGCGACGAAATGTTTAGTAATACGGCCTTGTCTTGTACAAATAAATACAAAGATAAATATATAAGGAGTAACTGAAGGCGAAATCCCTCCCTTATTTACCTTCACGCAAGCTCAAGGCGACTCAGCCAAGGCGCCCTATGAGACTTGAGTATTCTTCAACCTTTCCACACCCGAGCACATGCATTCAACAAGGCTTTCGCAGGATTTGTGGGCGTTTCCTTGGATAGTTATATTATGTCCCTGGTGGCACTTCGACAAAGTTTCTGCACCGTGAAGAAGGAGAAAAACGAAGATAAGAGAACGAAAGAAAATAAAGCCAAAGAAATTAGAGGCGGTGGAAGATGGACAACAAAAGACGCAGAGCAACAGTAAGATATAATGTTAATTTTGAAGCATGGAAAAAACAAAGTAAAGAGTGAGAAGGATGAGAAACTTTTACGAGGCAACTGCGAGCACAATCTATTATTCTGATACACGAAAGTAAAAGAAGAAAGGAAAATACAAACGAGAGTGGTGGGGAAAATCGAGTCAGGTAAGAATGATATAAATAATAAAAGAGACGGACGAGTAATTTTCCGGCGCCGGGTAAGGAAAAAGTGGAAAAAAAATCATGGCGGCGTTGACTTTGAAGTTTATTACCTTTACCGTGAAATTACCGCGTCTAAATCAATGTATAAATGACGAGGAGAAGAAGAAGAAGAGAGATACAAATATATTATAATGGAAGCGTTCAGGAGTGTTGTCAGGAGATGCAAAACCTTTAAAAGATCACTGTCAACAAAGGATATTCGATAAAAGAAATAAGAAGCGACGGGATAATGTGTGTAATGTGTTCAGGATATATATTAAGTAAACAGATAAACTTCTCACTTAAACACGTCGAGTAAATACATAACGTTAAAGACAAAGGACCATCATGGAAAAGACACATATTCAACCAGGCTTTCGTACGAGTCGCGGGGGTTGCATTTCCAGTGGTAGTTTATGACCCTGGTTTGGTCTGGTCTGGTCTGGTGTGACAATATTTCTGTACCTTAAACGTGGAAAAGAAACACACATGATAACCCCATTACTTTCCAATTCTGCCTATTTTTTTTTTCATTTACAGAAGAGGAGACATTTCAAGGGCGTGAAAAAAAAATAATGAAAAAAATGCCCGCTACTTACTGCTCCTGAATAGAGTTGTTGAAAAAGACGATTGCAAACGTGGAGAAAAAGGAAACATAAAAGGCATCAAAACGCAAGTCCACAATCCTCCAAAACCCACAAGTCCGAATTCCTGCAAAACCCACAAGTCCGAATTCCTGCAAAACCCACAAGTCCGAATTCCTGCAAAACCCACAAGTCCGAATTCTCGCAAAACCCACAAGTCCGAATTCCTGCAAAACCCACAAGTCCGAATTCCTGCAAAACCCACAAGTCCGAATTCCTGCAAAACCCACAAGTCCGAATTCCTGCAAAACCCACAAGTCCGAATTCCTGCAAAACCCACAAGTCCGAATTCTCGCAAAACCCACAAGTCCGAATTCCTGCAAAACCCACAAGTCCGAATTCTCGCAAAACCCACAAGTCCGAATTCCTGCAAAACCCACAAGTCCGAATTCTCGCAAAACCCACAAGTCCGAATTCCTGCAAAACCCACAAGTCCGAATTCCTGCAAAACCCACAAGTCCGAATTCCTGCAAAACCCACAAGTCCGAATTCTCGCAAAACCCACAAGTCCGAATTCCTGCAAAACCCACAAGTCCAAATTCTCACAAAACCCACAAGTCCGAATTCTCACAAAACCCACAAGTCCGAATTCTCGCAAAACACACAAGTCCGAATTCTCACAAAACCCACAAGTCCGAATTCTCACAAAACCCACAAGTCCGAATTCTCACAAAACCCACAAGTCCGAATTCTCGCAAAACACACAAGTCCGAATTCTCACAAAACCCACAAGTCCGAATTCTCGCAAAACCCACAAGTCCGAATTCTCGCAAAACCCACAAGTCCGAATTCTCACAAAACCCACAAGTCCGAATTCTCACAAAACCCACAAGTCCGAATTCTCACAAAACACGCAAGTCCGAATTCTCGCAAAACACACAAGTCCGAATTCTCACAAAACCCACAAGTCCGAATTCTCACAAAACCCACAAGTCCGAATGCTAGCAAAACCCACAAGTCCGAATTCTCTATAAACACACATGTCCGAATTCTCGCAAAACCCACAAGTCCGAATTCTCGCAAAACCCACAAGTCCGAATTCTCACAAAACCCACAAGTCCGAATTCTCACAAAACCCACAAGTCCGAATTCTCACAAAACCCACAAGTCCGAATTCTCGCAAAACCCACAAGTCCGAATTCTCACAAAACACGTAAGTTCGAATTCTCACAAAACACGCAAGTCCGAATTCTCACAAAACCCACAAGTCCGAATTCTCACAAAACACGTAAGTTCGAATTCTCACAAAACACGCAAGTCCGAATTCTCGCAAAACCCACAAGTCCGAATTCTCACAAAACCCACAAGTCCGAATTCTCACAAAACACGCAAGTCCGAATTCTCACAAAACCCACAAGTCCGAATTCCTGCAAAACCCACAAGTCCGAATTCCTGCAAAACCCACAAGTCCGAATTCTCACAAAACCCACAAGTTCGAATTCTCACAAAACCCACAAGTCCGAATTCTCACAAAACCCACAAGTCCGAACTCTCACAAAACCCACAAGTCCGAATTCTCACAAAACCCACAAGTCCGAATTCTCACAAAACCCACAAGTCCGAATTCTCACAAAACCCACAAGTCCGAATTCTCACAAAACCCACAAGTCCGAATTCTCACAAAACCCACAAGTCCGAACTCTCACAAAACCCACAAGTCCGAATTCTCACAAAACCCACAAGTCCGAATTATCACAAAACACACAAGTCCGAATTCTCACAAAACCCACAAGTCCGAATTCTCACAAAACCCACAAGTCCGAATTCTCACAAAACCCACAAGTCCGAATTCTCACAAAACACACAAGTCCGAATTCTCACAAAACCCACAAGTCCGAATTCTCACAAAACCCACAAGTCCGAATTCTCACAAAACCCACAAGTCCGAATTCTCACAAAACCCACAAGTCCGAATTCTCACAAAACCCACAAGTCCGAATTCTCACAAAACCCACAAGTCCGAATTCTCACAAAACACACAAGTCCGAATTCTCACAAAACCCACAAGTCCCCACAAAACCCACAAGTCCGAACTCTCACAAAACCCACAAGTCCGAATTCTCACAAAAATCACAAGTCCGAATTCTCACAAAACCCACAAGTCCGAATTCTCACAAAACCCACAAGTCCGAATTCTCACAAAACACACAAGTTCGAATTCTCACAAAACCCACAAGTCCGAATTCTCACAAAACCCACAAGTCCGAATTCTCACAAAACACACAAGTTCGAATTCCTGCAAATCCAATAACCCCGAGTTCTTGCAAAACCCACAAGTCCGAATTCTCACAAAACACACAAGTTCGAATTCCTGCAAATCCAATAACCCCGAGTTCTTGCAAAACCCACAAATCCACATTCTTGCAAAATCCACAACTCCTAATTCTTGCAGAGCCCAAAAGTCGTTATCCAGGGACCAAAGAGCGGGTCACACTGCACTATCTCCGCCCTGGACTTGACGAGCCAGCAAATCAAGTCTATAATTATAAACTATACATTAAGATAACCTTCATCCCTCGCCGTCTTGGCTTTTATGTAAGAGTTCACTCGTGCCCGACAATGCGCTCACAAAATCCTTTTAGATTTTCGAATTTTTTTTCTCTTTCCTTCTTCTCTCTTTCTCCTCTTCTTTTCTTTTATTTAAGAGTTCTTTTATTCTCTATTTCTCTCTCTTTTCGTATTTTATTTTCCTCTTCTTTTCTCTTATTTACGCTTCTTTTTTACTTTCATTTCTTATTGTCTTTCCTTTTCTTCCCTTTTCTTTTTTTCCTTTATCTTTTCTATCTCTAACCCTCACTCGTCTCTCATTCAATAAAATCCTAATAGGCCAATGGACAGATTAAGACACCAACTCGCCACTGGAAGCACCGTCTATCAAAACAACTGATAACCAAGACCGCAAAACCTAACCTCAACATTCTTCAGTCACGCGATAAAGTTAATAGACGGAGGAAGATCAGATCCGCCCCAAAGAGGATGTAACGCCAACTACCTACAGCCAGACGGACCTTGTCATGCAGAAGCGTCTTGATTTAAAAGAGTTGTAAAGTTCAGTATCACCTCCGGCTCAGTTGCTAATCGCCTGGAAGCCGATGATGATGTTTGCACCACCACCGCCATCACCATCGCCAGCATCAAGGGGATCTTATATTATTATTGTCGAGATAACGAAAGAGCCGCGGGTGTTATTGGGATCAGTCCGTCATGGCGATAAGAGCTGTTTGGGATGGATATTAAAGTGGTTGTGTGAGTTTCGTTTTATGTATTATTCATCAACGGACGACACAGTGAGTAGAATGTATATGTATGTATGTAGATAGAGTGTGCTATAAATACCACACACAGGAGATGACTGAATTGGGTGTTTAGAGAAGTGATGTTACTAACTAGAGTATAATATATAACCTCTCTTAAAACTTTCACTTTTATTGACACTAACCATAATTCTGATATTTTGTTCCAATCATCGGCTACCATGTTTTTAAATCAGTCTGTTCATGTCAGTCTCCTTGATCCTTTGATGATCTCCTGATTATATCCAACTTGTACCCATCGCTGCGGGCCCTATCATTATCTTCCAGTGTAAGCACTCTCTCAGTACTCCCTTTACCCTCTTAACCAATCCGATTACTCAACAATGTTTGCACCAACTGGTCCCTGCAGGCTCACTGAGGACTCTCGTTTTCATGTTCTTAAATCATCTTTATTACATTGGTGAATTCCTTTTATAAACCTTTAGCGGTGCAGCACCACACTACGCCTTGTTCCTGCTGAGTGAAGGATGTACAAGATAACTTCCGTCTTCAACAGAGGAAGACATACAGAAATACCATAATTACAGGCCGCTCAGCCGTACTCGCTAAAATACTTGACGGCATAATTAGACAAAATGACGATTTACCATGACCGTTCCCCGCTGATTACAGACCCGCGTGATGGACCGAGTCATCAAAAGTACTTGCTGTCTAATCTAACGTTTTACAAAGTCCTTTCCGTCCCTAACACCGGCCAAGTTAAGACAGTGTGTACTTAATTTTCCTAACACCATTTCTGCGGAGCCATAACACAAAGCACTGCTCTGTACGGCAAAACAACACGTCTTTATCCGCCAAATTCATGACCGTGCGTACTAATCTTTCCACGTTCCTAACACCGAAATACTGCTCTTCGTGTTAAATAACTCAGTGTTTGGGGAAATCTCCGGAAAGCGGATAGAAAACAGGATGACGAACAACGGGAATGAGAAGTTGAGCATTACTAAATTTGTGGAGACCTGCTCCTTCCCCTTCTCCTGTTCCTTTCCCTTCCCTTTCTTCTTCCCCTTCCCCTCCAGTGTCCTCTCTTTCCTCCTCTATTTGCTTATACTTTCTCGACCTCGCAGGACACCATATCGTCACTCTCATAAAATAATCACCTAAGTCATTTTTCAGCGATTTTCAGGTTTTTGTTTACACCAATTTTTTATCATGTGACGCCCGTTTTTGTAGAGCTGCCTTCGTCATTCAGGGTTTAAGTGTTCTAGAATTAGCCTTTTCATTTCCGCCTAAATCTTAAGCCGAATGAGATAATGACAGTTCTTTTTTGATGTCCTGTAAAGTAGAAAATATTGACTTAGGCGGTTTGTTTAAGAAGGTGACGATATAATGGGTCGTATTTTAAAACATTTCGTCGCCCAAGTTCACATAATTATTTGACATGGCTTTCGTAGGAGCTGTAGGCCTTTCCAGGGGTAGTTTTATGACCCTGGTGGTAGTTTGACCCTTCTTCTGTGCCATGAACCTTAAAAAACACTCATCAAAAGCAGATTGATCCCCTCTTTGACCTTTAGAAATAGTTGATGTGAGAAGCGATGGTGTCTTAAAATACTTCCTTTCCTTTTCTCTCTACCTTATCTTAATTTCCTCGACTTTAACTCTTTACTCTCATAACTTTTCCCCCTTCTCTCCGTAGCTTTAACGCCCCTTCCCTTCCCTTCCTCCGCCAGATCACTGCACCGCGGGGGGCACGAGAGGTGGGGACACTCCCGGAGCTGCAGGAACGCTCGCCGGGTCTACGGGTTCACGAGGGGACAGACGCGCACTTGCCGCGGCCAGGTCGAGGTGATGCCGCACGTCGCCTACGCCGCCGCCACCACCGTCCACGACTGCCAGAGGATCTTCCACTCCCGAAGGTGGAACTGCTCATCCCTCCTCAGCGCCCCCGCCCTCACGCCGGACCTGACGGAGGGTGAGTGGGGGTGTGTTTTGGGGGAGGGGGATGTGAGTGGGGGAGGGGGGATGTGTGTGTGTGTGTGTGTGTGTGTGTGTGTGTTGAGGGATTGCGTGTGGCGAAAAAAGAGGTGTAAGATAGATAGATAGATAGATAGATAGAGATAGAGATAGATAGATAGATAGATAGTTAGCTAGCTTGAAGCGAGAAAAAAAAGAGATCAATTACAGTTCCTAACCCGGTGTTGTCAGATAAAGGAACATCAGAAGACATTACAATACACATTCCTGTCCTCTTTTTAACCCCCCTCCCCCCCCCCCCCCTTCACACCTTTCCACCTCGACGCTCCACTCCACGCCATCCACACACACTACCCCCGTCCTTCACACTCCGGCCCTTTTTATAACCTGTTCTTTGCCGAGGAGGGTAAAGGCGCCTGTCAGACCGGAGATAACGCCACTCCATTATTCGACACGTATATACAGGTGTGATAAGCCTTGTTTAAGCCCGACAGGTGACACGGTGGGCAGGGAGGGAAGGGGGTGCGGTGAGTGACTAGGGATTGCTGCTGGTAAGAGGAATGGAGAGTAAATTAGGGCTTAGGGAAGAGAGGATGAAAGGGAGATGAAGGTACTGACAGAGAGGCAGACTATAAGTAAAGCTGAAGGTGATGAGTGACTAGAGGTTACTGAGAGTGTATTAAGGAATGTAGAGTAAAATAAGGCCTGGGGAAGAGAGGATGAAAGGGAGACGAAGGTATAGAGAGAAAGGTGGACTTGCAGTATAGCTGAAGATGATGTTAATAAGTGGTAAGGAACAGAAGATGGGGAAAAAGGGGAAGTGGAAGAGAGGATGAAAGGGAGATGAAGGTATACAGACAGATAGGTGGACTTGCAGTATAGCTGAAGATGATGTTGAAAAGTGGTAAGGAACAGAAGATGGGGAAAAAGGGGAAGTGGAAGAGAGGATGAAAGGGAGATGAAGGTATACAGACAGGGATGTGGACTTGCAGTAGCTGACGATGATGTTGAAAAGTGGTAAGGAACAGAAGATGGGGAAAAAGGGGAAGTGGAAGAGAGGATGAAAGGGAGATGAAGGTATACAGATAGAAAGGTGGAATAGGAATAGTAACAACTGAAGATTATGTTGATAAATGGTAGGAAACAAAAACTGAGGGAAAAAAGAGGAGATGAAAGGGAGATGAAGGTAGAGACAGCGAGGTGGATTTGTAACACCTGCAGAGATGGTGGTGATATGCAGTAGGGAGGGAAAAAAGGGGAAGTAAAGAAAGAGAAAATGAAAGAGAGAAGGGGAAATGAAAGAGGGAAGGGAAGAAGTAGAGGATGATAAAAGGATGGAAAGAGGAAGGGATAGAAAAGATAATCATAAAGACATTAAAGATGGGGAGGGAAAAGACGAGGGAAATTGTATAATGGAGAAAGGAAAAAAAAAAGAAGGCAGAAGAGGGAAAAGATGAAGAAGAAGAGAGAGACAGAGATGGATGGATGAAGGATGGAAGAGTGAGCGATTAGAGAGAAAAAAAAGTATGAAAAAAATTACAGAGGAAATAAAATCATGATTCAGAAAGAGGGAAGAGGAAGGAAAATTACAGCCTAAACTCAAGAAGAATTATGTACAAACTACAAACTAAGAAGAATGAAGAGATAGAATGATAAAGAGAGAGAGAGAGAGAGAGAGAGAGAGAGAGAGAGAGAGAGAGAGAGAGAGAGAGAGAGAGAGAGAGAGAGAGAGAGAGAGAGAGAGAGAGAGAGAGAGAGAGAGAGAGAGGAAGGAAGAGAAGGGAAGGGAAGGAGAGGGAAAGGAAGAGATGGGAAGGGAAGAGAAGGGAAGGGAAGGGAAGGGAAGGGAAAGGAAGGGAAGGGAAGGGATGGGAAGGGAAGGGATTGGATGGGAAGGGAAGGAAAGAGAAGGGAAGGGATGGAAAGGGAAAAGAAGGGAAGGGAAGAGAAGGACAGGGAAGGGAAGGGAAGGGAAAGGAAGAGAAGGGAAGGGAAGAGAAGGGAAGAGAAGGGAAGGGAAGGGAAAGGAAGGGAAGAGAAGGGAAGAGAACAGAACAGAAAAAGAACAGAAAAGAAAAAGAGAAGTGAAGAGAAGAGAAAGAGAGAGAAAGGGACAACAGGTATAGGAGGTGACCAGGTGGGCGACCATGACACCTGTGATGGAGTGCCCAGACCGTGAAGGGAAGGGAATCAGGTAAAGGCTGGGCGGGCACTGATGGGACGGGAAGGGCAAGGCTGGGGCAAGGCTGTGGGTATGCTCTAAGGGCGCTCCTCCCCTCATCACCAAGGCCATCTTTACCCTTAAGGCCAAAACACACGCTCGCACGCTAAATTGCAACACGAAATTCAGCCTTCTCTTCTCTTCTCTCCGCGGGGTATGTATGTATGTGTGTATGTATGTATGTATGTGGGTATGTATGTTCCTGTGTTACGTCTTTGGGTACTTTTCTTCAACGTTCAGGTTCTGTTTTTTAGTTGCATTTATGGATGTGTGTCTCTCTCTCTCAACCCACTAATGATCATATAATTAAAGTCAACAATTGCAATCGCATACCTGCTCATTAAGTGTTACGACGTTACATCTCTGGGTACATTTTCTCATCGCTCAAGTCCTGTTCTTGAGTTGCACATAAAAATATCTCTCAATCTCTCAACACACTAATGGCCATATCACTAGCATCAACACCTGCTGTAGAAGACATGGGTTGTGCACTCATTCTTGCTCGCTAAGTGTTAAGTTCCATCTTTGTGTAATTTCCCTAGCATCGAAATCTTGTCACTGAGCTGCACTTAAGAATGTCCCATCTCTCAACGCAGTAATGGCCATATCACTAGCATCAACACCTGCTGTAGAAGACATGGGTTGTGCACTCATTCTTGCTCGCTAAATGTTAAGTTCCATCTTTGTGTAATTTCCCTAGCATCGAAATCTTGTCACTGAGCTGCACTTAAGAATGTCCCATCTCTCAACACACTAATGGCCATATCACTAGAATCAACACCTGCAGTAGAAGACATGGGTTGTGCACTCATTCTTGCTCGCTAAGTGTTAAGTTCCATCTTTGTGCATTTTCCCTAGCATCGAAATCTTGTCACCGAGCTGCACTTAGGATTGTCCCATCTCTCAAGGCACTATTTATCATATCCCTAAAATCAACAGCTGCAGCAGAAGACATGGACTCATCTTTGTGAACTAAGTGTTACGTTATATCTCTGGGTATACTTTTCCTAACTATCCAAGTCCTGTCTCTAAGCTGCACTTGAAGTTATGTCTCCCTCTCTCAACGCACTAATGATCACCTCAATAAATTCAACACCCGCAGCAGAAGACTTGATTTAGGCATTCATAATGTCTGCGAGCTAAGCGTTACCTTACATCTCAGGGTATTTTTTGTTTCCTTAATATCCAAGTCTAGTCTTTGCGTCGTGTCACCTTCTTTCTAAGCGCCAATGATCACTTCAGCAAACCCAACACACCCGCAGCGGAGGACATTCATTAAGCCCCAGTAATATCTGCGTGCTAAGTGTTACGTATTATCGTCTCGCTCGGGCAGAATATTGAGGTTCAGGTCGCCAGGACAACCCCGGAGACCTTGGCAAACAAGCTTCATCCGACCCCGTCCATGCCTCCCTCCCTCAGTGCCTACCTGCCGACTTACCTGCCTACCTAACTCTCCCTCCCTCCCACTCTCTCCCCCTTCTTCCCAACTTTGCCAGACTGTCGTGCTCTGCCTCTTAGGTTTGCTGATTTCCGACCCAAAAACTTCTTTCGTCCCCTAAATAACTGCCTTCATGTATGGTTATCGTTTAAATGGTTAATTATTGGTGATTCTTGGCAACAGTTATGGACCAGAAACCGGTAAATACGCGGCTCTGAGTACGACAATCTGCAACGGTGCTTCTTCCTTGCGCGTCTCTCTCTCTCTCTCTCTCTCTCTCTCTCTCTCTCTCTCTCTCTCTCTTCCTTACCTGCCACCTCCCTCTCTCCCTCATCCTTATCTGTCTACCTTCTTTACTACCTCCTACCTGCTCATCTACCTGTATCCTTTCCCCCTGCCTGTCTGCCTCCCTACCTTCATCTCCCTCACTCTTTCTCTCCTCTCTCCCTCCTTCTCCCCCCTCCTGTTTCCTCGCCCCCAAAGGATGAGCCAGACAGACGCCACACCTGTCTTTAACTCGTCAAATCTGAGCAATTACTGTTTTTACCTGTCTGCACCTGAACCAGCCCTTCCCCACCCCTCATGCCTCCCCACCCCTTCCGCCTTCCTCCTACAGCCCCCCTTCCCCCCTCATGCCTCCCCACCCCCTTCCGCCCCCCTTCCTCCTACCCGCTTACATGATCGCGTTCGTCCTTTGTAAGTGGCATATTGTGTGTTCGTGTGTTTGTGTTTTGTGTGTATGGGGGAGGGGGGGGGAGTTATAAAATGAAGGTGTATATGTGTATCTGTGTGTGGTTAAGTAGGTGTATACATGAATAAAAATCCACGTGTAAATAACTATCATGGTTTTTTTTCTTCCACAATTTATCTTTCCCCTCTTCCTTTTTGGCCACTCCTTTGACCTCTATTCAGGAGCAGTAAGTAGCGGGCTTTTTTTAATATTTTTTCTTTACGCACTTGAACTGTCTCCGTAGCTGTAAAAGAAAAAAAAATCGCTCTCTCCTCAGTAAAGGGCTCACATATACCCTTCCCCCTCTACAGGCACTCGGGAACAGGCCGTGGTGCACGCCCTCAGCTCCGCCGCCGTGACGTGGGCCGTGGCGCGGGCGTGCTCGCTGGGGACGCTGGTGCTGTGTGGGTGCGGGCGCGTCCCACAGGAGCCCCCCAACGGCCATTTCAAGTGGGGAGGCTGCGGGGACAACGTGCGATTCGGGGCCTCCTTCGCCAAGCACTTCATCGACGCGAGGGACGGGGGGCGCAGGATGGTGTACCGGGTGAGTGTGAGGGGCGGGTAAGGGGGGCGATGAGGCCAGGCGGGGTGGGACGGGGTGGGAAAGGGGTGAGAAAGGGTGGGAAAGAGGTGGGATGGGGCAGGATAGGGGTGGGACGGAGTGGGAAAGGGGTGGGACGGGGCAGGATCGGGGTGGGACGGAGTGGGAAAGAGGTGGGACGGGGCAGGATAGGGGTGGGACGGGGCAGGATAGGGGTGGAACGGGGGAGGATAGGGGTGGAACGGGGCAGGATAGGAGTGGGACGGGGCAGGATAGGGGTGGGACGGGGCAGGATAGGAGTGGGACGGGGCAGGATAGGGGTGGGACGGGGCAGGATAGGGCTGGGAAGGGGCGGATATTTCTTGAGTGTCTGCATGATTGGCACCTCCCCGAGTCAACCGTGTAATCCTCTTCTGATCATCCCCAGTGTGTTTCCCGGTAAATATAAGATACAACACGCTGATGGACAAACCTTATTCAACCTTACCTGACCTTAACTAACCTACCCTAAACCGGATCTGGTGCTGAACGTAGTAACAACTCATGAATATGCAGGCGGGACGGGTGTGTGCGGCGGGATAGGGAAGGAATGAGGCGGGGTAGGGATACGAGGTGGCGGGATAGGGAGAGGGAGTGGATGAAACGATGGTGGCGAAGCGGGTCGATGGGTGCGGGGGTTGTGCCAATACTTTGCAGGTGGTGGGAATAGGCGTGCAAGAGGAGCGAGGGGAGGATGGGCCAGGATCGATATTTTCAAACATCTTCGCCTCTCGCATCTATTTACAAAGGCCGAGAAAGAGATGCATCGGATTCTCATGAGTGTTTTTTCGCGTTCATAATACATAAGCCTTGTCGAACTACCACCAGGGTCATAAAGCTACCCATGGAAAAGACCACAACTCCTACCAGGGTCATAAAGCTACCCAGGAAAAGACCACAACTCCTACCAGGGTCATAAAGCTACCCATGGAAAAGACCACAACTCCTATATTTACGAAGCCCTTGTCAAATGAGGATGCGTCACAACTCCTACCAGGGTCATAAAGCTACCCATGGAAAAGGCCACAACTCCTATATTTACGAAGAGAGAGAGAGAGAGAGAGAGAGAGAGAGAGAGAGAGAGAGAGAGAGAGAGAGAGAGAGAGAGAGAGAGAGAGAGAGAGAGAGAGAGAGAGAGAGAGAGAGAGAGTGTGTGTGTGTGTGTGTGTGTACGTAAAACCTGTCAGGGAGGAAAGGGAAGAAGAGAGAGTGAAAGAGCGTGAGAAAGAAGAGGGAGAGCAGACTTTGATTGTTACTAAACTGGGAAGGTGTGAGACAGAGGAAGATAGGAGGAGGGGGAGGAGGAGGAGAAGGAGGAAGAAGAAGAGGAGGCCAAGGTTGTATAAGGTCTTCAAAAGCGAGTGGAAAGCATAAGACAAAAGAGATGATTGTTGTGTAAAAACGATGAAAACAAAAGAAGGAGAGAAGAGGGGAGAGGGAGGGAGGCGGAGGGGGAGAGAGGGGGAGAGTCTTGTGTAAGTGTTGAGGGGCGGGGCGAGGCGAGGTGAAGGGAGACGAGGGAGGCTGAGGGGGGCAGAGAGAAAGTAGAGGGATAAGGGGGACAGGTAAGAAGGTGGGAAGAGGGCGGGGATGTGGAGGGGGCGGGGCGTGGGGCGGGGCGGGGTCTCTTTGATTCTCTAATAGGTGGAGGCAATAATTGGAGGTGTGGTTCGTCTCCTCCTCCTCCTCCTCCTCCTCCTCCTCCTCCTCCTCCACTCAGTACTATCCCACTCATCACCACCTCAACTTCTCTCTCTCTCTTAACCCAACCCTCCTCCTCCCTCCTCTTCCCTCCTCCCTCCACTTTTTTTTCTCCACCTTCATGTTCGCGCGCACACACACACACACACACACACACACACACACACATAGATAGATAGATAGACAGGTAGATAGATAAATAGATGGATAGATAGATAGATGGATGGATGGATAAGTAGATTGGAGATTGAGAACGAGAGAACAAACGAAAGAAAAAAAAAACGTACCCCAATATATTCAATCCCTAACATTCTTCTCCGCTCGCCAAGCATTCAAGTCTTCCGCAGTCTTATAAAACAAACAACAATCCAGAACACTGACTGACATTTGAAGGCTTGGGCAAAAAACAACCCCAACTCCCCCATTTCCTCCACACACCTGTCCAGATAAAACACAATAATTTACCTCCCCGTCAACCTGTCTGCTTTACCTGAGCGAGAAGAAGAAGAAGAAGAAGACAAACAAGAAGAAGAAGAAAAAGAAGAACAAGAACACAAACAAGAAGAAGAAGAAGAACAAGAACAAGAACAAGAAAAACAACAACAACAACAAGATACCACTCCACTCTCCTTCCATAAATTGCTATCTTTCCCAGGAAGATATATACATATTTATGCAACCGAACCGGTGACATTAGATAATTTGATGTATGTCTTTTTTTCTTTTTGTCTTCGTCCGATAATTAATGCATAACCTGTTTGGGGGAAATCTTGCCTGAGAACTGACTGGGTTGGGTGGGTGAGGGGGTGAGACGTGGGTGTGGGTGTGGGTGGAGACGGGTACTGTGCTTGGTGGGGGCGAGTGGGGGAATGGGAGAAGGTGGGTGGGTGAGAGGAGGAGAGGTCGGTGGGGGATAGATAGGTAGATAGGTAAGGAGGGTAAAGGGGAAGGGGAGGGCGTCGAGGGTATGAAGGTGAGAACGATACCTGGTGGTGGATAGGTTGGTGAGAAAGGGGAGGTGGAGGGGTTTGTGGGTGTGAATGTGAGAAAGAAACCATCACCACAAAACCGCCATCATCACTACCACCCAAACCATCACCCCCATTCCCCCGCTTACCCTATCACCACCATCACCACCTACCATTACAATCAGTCCAGGTAGGAGATACCACCTGCTAATTATCCACCACGCATTCACCTGGCCACTTACGAAGCCAATTAAGTTGTCGGCCTAATCCATGACAACTTCAACGGACCCACCTGCCTACTCCTCCTCCTCCTCTTCCTCCTCCTCCTCCTCCTCCTCCTCCCACACCACCTCAAGGTTCCACATCCACACGCACCCTTTCCTCAGGCCACAGGCAAAGAGAAGAAAAAAAAAACGTAGGTCCATCACATTAATTACAGGTTGAAAGCAAGTTCGCCAAGTAGGTAGGATCAGATATCTTACTCCACCTCCCCCCCCCCCACACATCACTCCCACTACCACCACCACTACCATCACCACCACCACCATTACCACCACTACCATCACCACCACCACCACCTCTATCGTCACCACCATTGCGCCCACACTCAGACTACTACTACTACTACTACTACTACTACTATTACTATTCATAGGCTGTTGTACTTACGAGGAATGCAGCAGTCTTTGTAGTTATCGTTGTTTTAGTTGTTGTTGTTGTTGCCGCAAGATAACCAGTGTGTGTTAGGGTCAGCCCTGAAGAAGGAAAAAGAACATTAAAATTAAATAACAGAAGCATGATATCAGTGAGTACAACCTCCTTCTATTCATGAGCAAGCCGGCTAACGAGGCTGTGGAGCGATCATGGCGAATAGTGGATGACTGAATATGGAAGGGCGAGAACATGAACCCCGGTAATGGCAATGATAATGGGAAGTAAAGGCGATAAGGAGAACACAGGCATAATAGATTTTAATAATAATAAAGGATGATGAATGATGATGAGGGGGGGGGGGGGTAGAGGAGGGGAGAAGATTTAAGAGAAAGAAGAACGAGAAGAAGAAGATGGAAAAGAAGAAGAAGAAGAAGAAGAAAAAGAAGAAGAAGAAGAAAAAGAAGAAAAAAAGAAGAAGAAGAAGAAGAAGAAGAAGAAGAACACACACACACACACACACACACACACACACACACACACACACACACACACACACACACACAACACTACACAAACACAAAACAAAAAATAATTACTAAGTGTCTGAGGTCATTAACACACGGTCCTCAGTCCCCCCTAATTACCCATGCACAACAGACCAAAGGCAGATGCATACACAAACTCTCCCTAATTAGGCGCCAGGTCACGACAAACACGAGGATTATTTTCTCCAAAGCAATTACCTTCACATATATTTATTTCCTAAGTCTTCCTTCAGTGTAATGGTGCGGAGGTTTTTTTTATTATCACTTCAAACACGGTAATTATTCTCTTAAAATCAGTTACCTGTGCATATGTTTACTCTGGTCTTCCTTTCTGCTAATCATCATCATCATCATCATCATTAGCCTTTCGTCATTCTCCCCCAGCAACGGACTATACCAATCTATCTATTAGCGTGCATATAATTTGGTATATTTTGTTTTATATATGTAGTTTTGTTTATCCTACCATTGTTACGCTTATTTTTTAACAGTAATATTCTCCAAGAGGAAGCTTACTGTGTATTTGTGTATTATCTTTTTTTTTTTTCGTGTGCTTTTGTTTTTTGGTTTGTGGTTGTGTTCACTGCCTCAATTATTCACTCTCTTCCTCCTCCACCAATATTAACCCCCGTTCACACATACCGACTCTGGGCCACGACAACCCAGCGACTCCGGGAACACGAGGTCTTGGATGTGAAATGTTGATATGAAAGGGTCGCACATAATCTTGCCGACCATATGCGACCCTTCCACATCAAGATTTCGCACCCAAGACCTCATATACCCCGAGTCGCTGGGTTGTCGTGGCCCAGCGTCCGTACAGTGTGAACGGGGCTTTAAACGCCAACTCCACCGTATTGTACCATAGCTAAAACATCACTGCACACTCCAATCATCCTACCGCAGCTTTGATAACATTTTCGAGGAGGTACAATTCGTTCACACCTTCATCTCATCACACATTACCTAATCACTTCCCGGGTTCTTGATAGTTAAATACATCTTACTCAAGCAGCAACACCACAACTCAGGTCAACAATATCCAACATTCTCGAGACTGCATCACTCAAACCTCTATCGACAATATTAAAGGCGATTCACCCATTTTAAGAACGTCAGAGTATATATTATTTATTTCTATGTTCAGTAACGTAGGAAAAAGTCCACCGTGCAGCTTAACTCGCTCACATATTCGACTCATCACATTACGTAACCATTTCCAGTCGTTTTCTGCGCAATTAAAATCCCCTTCAGCAACACCGCGGTTCAATAATTTCTAACAACTGGGTACACCTTTCAGCGGCATTCAGTAATCGTTTGCCTCCTTCTACATAGCAGATTCAAGTTGCTGTAATGACTAGCAATGCATTATCAGTGTAAACACGTAACAACTATGTATACTCAGGCCATATTTGTCTCTGGTGCAGCCCTGATCCCCCACGCAGAATACCTCATTGCGAAGCCGGCGAAAGCGGTGATCAACGGGGCCCAAAGAAGCAGACTAAAACAAATGAGAATCGCTGCAGATAACACACACGACGACGCAGGAGCAAACAAGGAGAATCTAATCTCCTCACACCGTCCACGACTCGATAAATTAACGTCGTATAAACTAAAACAATATAGGCAAAAAAGCAGAGTAACCAGACTAGGCTAATACCCAAACGGAGCAAAAAATGTACCCACTCAGAACGTGTATAAACAGTTATTAGGGAAAACGAGGAGTGGACGACATAATATTCACTTACGAGATAATATATTTTTCCTCAGTGTACAGAAGCGAAAATAAATTACTAAACAGATTAACCTTCTACTCCAGGAACGAGGGCGGAGGGCAGCGGGGAGAAGAAGACACGGACGATGGAGGGACGAAGAGGAAGAAGAAGAAGAGGAGGAGGAGGAGGAGCCAACGGAAGACGAAGAGGAGGAGGAGCAGGAGGAAGACGAGGAATACGATAATGATGAGGAGGAGGCTGAGGATGGGTGGAACAACAGCCCGCGACGCAACAGAGAAGTGGAGCCTTTCTCTTTGCGGTCGACGACGGAGCGGAACGTGCAACACAAGAACACGAGGAGGCGGTCGAGGAGCAGGAGGCGCGAGGAGGAGCAGAGGGCCAAGACGACGAGGAGGAGGTCAAGGGTGAGCGGCGGCAGGAGGAGGAGGAAGAAGAAGAAGGGATGGAGGAGGAAGAAGAAGGGGAAGAGGAGGCAGCAGGACCCGGCGGTGACGATCATGAACCAACACAACAACCGAGTGGGGAGAAGGGTGAGTGAAAACGTTGTAGTAGTAGTAGTAGTAGTAGTAGTTGTTGTTGTTGTTGTTGTTGTTGTTGTTGTTGTTATAGACTCTCTCTCTCTCTCTCTCTCTTTTTAAATCAAGGGTATAGTACGAAGAGGAAGTGGGTTAGTGGTGAGGTACAGGTGGGGAATAGGAAAGACAGTAGGAGTGTACAGTTGTATGGTGTAGGTTCGTTAGTTGTTCTGGTGTAGTTGTTGTTTATCGGGCACCTTATTTGTATACCCCCGGCGTGCTGGGGGTGTGTGTGTTTGGATTGTTTGTGTGTAGAGAGCTAAGCTAAGCTATGGCGTCACTTGTGTGAAGTGGTGTGTGGGCGGTTGTTCTCGTAGTGACTTCAAGCTGCGCGGAAACCAGGGGTGGACTAAGTTCGTGCTGCCGTCAAGCTCCTTGACGTGGGTGTAGTTCACGTCGTCTTGCTGGTCTAGTTTCGCCCATATCTTTCCGGCCGCCTCCCGTAGCCTTGTGCTGACTAGTTGTACTACGAGTCTGCGGTGCTGTGCTGCTATGTTTTCCGTGTACGGGTATTTTTGTCCGGTGGCAAATCTCAGCGCTTTGTTCTGCAGCCTCTGAAGCTGTAACATCTTGGTGTGGGGAGCCATGTGTGTCGGGGTGGGTGAGTAGTCTAGTATAGGAAGTATCTTAGTCTTTACCAGATACAGTTTGAGCCGCTCTGTGAAATGCCAGAATCTGTTTAGTGATGTGAGGGCTGTTTTAACTTTCATGGTTTTGTCGTTGACGTGTTTAACGATCAGGCCGGTGGATGTCACTGTGTGGCCTAATATCTGGCATTGTTTTTGGTGGGAGATGGTGTTGCCCTGTATTTGTATGTCATTTAATTTTTTCCTGCCGAGTGCGACCACAGCGAACTTGTCTATGTTTGTTTTGATCTTCCATTTTTTTTCAAATGTGTTGAGTCTGTTCGCCTCCCGCACGACCAGGGCGTCATGGTGGTCTAGGGTACCGTTGGAGGTCACTATTTGTGTCGCGTCGTCAGCATAATATATATCCATACAGCTTCTGTTATCAGACCGGGGCATGTCAGAGGTGTAGGTGATGAAGAGCGTTGGTGATAACACGCTGCCCTGTGGCACGCCGCTGTGCAGGGGGAACGGGGAGGATATTGCTGACTTAACTCGAATGGAAGCTGAGCGCTGATCAAGGAAGCTACATAACAGTTTTTCCGTTAGCTCTGGCAGTCCGAGTTGAAGTATCCTCGTGGAGATAAAAAAGGTCAATATCTCTCTCTCTCTCTCTC